>NC_069078.1:22071993-22381601 GCF_025698485.1 Gossypium arboreum | reverse complement strand
GAACTAATACTACTGTTCCACAACCCCATTCCCGACTAATACAACCCCTTTTGCAATGCCTTGGTCCTTGACCAAATAAGGTCAAATAAGCCCCAGATTGATGAATCCGAAAACACGGGCTCTTGAATTTAAAGTTACGGACAATGACGACGCCGAGCAAGCTGAATTTTGGTTGGATAACACTATTCGGTACTTGATGAACTATCTTCCACACCGATGAATGCTTAAAGTGTACTATCTCCTTGCTACGTGATTACGCCTACTATTGGTGGAATACGTTGATTTCTGTTGTGCCCAGAGAGCAAGTAACTTGGGAGTTTTCCAAACCAAGTTTGAAAGAAGTATATCGATCGAGATTCATTGACCAAAATGGAAGGAATTTCTTGAACTTAAACAAGGTTCCATGTCGCCACCGACTATGAACGAAAATTTGTGAGGCTTAGCCAGACGCACGAGAATGCATTTCTTGAAGTCGTGATGTGTAAACGTTTGAAGATGGATGAATGATGATATAAAGCTGTATGTTGGCATTTTAGAAACCGAGAGTTTGTGGTACTTGTCGAGCGAGCTTGCAAAGCCGAGGAGCTCGATGAAGGAGAAAAGGAAAGGCGATATGGGAGCAAAGGAGTTTCGTAAGAGATCTTCGGGAAAGCCCTTCCAACAGTCATCGAAGAAATTTAGAGATGACTTAGGCCGGTCTAGAGACACTTCGGGTTTTTCTAGACGAGATCGTGACCGACCCCCTATGAGTACACGAGTCACTTCGGTCGCCAGTGTTGGAAACGATCGTCGAGACAGAACGGAGTGCCAGTATTATGGTAAATGGCATTCGGGGAGTTGTAGATTCCATGACCGCTCCTGTTATAAATGCGGATCAGCTGACCATTTTATCAAGGATTGCCCGAGACTGTCTGAACAAAATGTAAATCAGAGTGGGAAACCAGGTGCTACTACTTCTCGGGGTAGACCGTCTAGAAACACGGGCAATGCTAGTGGCGGTCAGAGAGGATCTAGAGATACTACAACCAGATCTGAGGCTCGTGCGCCTGCTAGAGCTTATGCTATACGTGCACGCGAGGATGCTTCTTCGCCTGATGTTATTACCGGTACTTTCACTCTCTTTGATACTAATGTGATTGCTTTGATTGACCCTGGTTCTACTCATTCTTATATATGTGAAACCTTAGCAACCAAGAAGACTTTACTGTTGAGTCTCTCGAGTTCGTAATTCGGTGTCAAATCCCTTGGGTCGTTATGTGCTTGTCGACAAAGTGTGTAAGAAATGTCCCTTAGAAATCGAGGTTCTCGCTTTCGCAAATTTGATGCTTTTACCGTTTGATGAATTTGATGTTATCCTCGGTATGGATTGGCTAACCGTTCACGATGCAGTTGTAAATTGCAAAAGAAAAACTATCGATTTGAGGTGTGCAAATAATGAGATGATTTGAGTTGAGTCTACTGACTTGAATGGGTCGCCAGCTGTAATATCATCGATGTTGGCTTAGAAATATGTAAGAAAGGGGTGCGAAGCATACCTTGCGTATGTACTTGATGACAAAGAGTTAGAAAAGAAGCCTGAATCTGTGCCGGTGGTTTGTGAATATCTAGATGTTTTTCCCGAAGAATTACCGGGTTTACCACCTGTTCGGGAGGTAGAGTTTGGTATTGAGCTTGTACCTGGGACTACACCGATTTCGATAGCTCCGTATCGTATGGCACCAATAGAATTAAAGGAATTGAAAGCTCAGTTGCAAGATTTTACGGATAGAGGTTTCGCTCGACCAAGTTTCTCACCTTAGGGTGCACCAGTATTGTTTGTGAAAAAGAAGGACGGAACCATGAGGTTGTGCATCGACTATCGTCAGCTGAATAAGGTGACAATAAAGAAGAAATATCCGATACCGCGCATTGATGATTTGTTTGATCAACTAAAGGGAGCCTCAGTGTTTTCAAAGATAGATTTGAGATCGGGTTATTATCAGTTGCGAATTCGAGATTCGGATATACCCAAAACAGCTTTCAGAACGAGATACGGTCACTACGAGTTCTTAGTGATGCCGTTTGGGCTCACTAATGCCCCGCGGTATTTATGGATCGATGAATCGGGTCTTCGACGATGATCTGGACCGGTTTGTAGTTGTGTTTATTGATGACATCTTGGTCTACTCAAGAGATGAAACTGAGCATGCTGAGCACCTGAGATTAGTGTTGCAGATTTTACGAGATAACCAGTTATATGCTAAGTTCAGTAAGTGTGAGTTCTGGTTAAGAGAGGTGAGCTTCTTGGGTCATGTGGTATCCGCATCGAGTATTCGAGTTGATCCGAGCAAAATTTCAGCCATACTTAGCTGGAAGCCTCAGAAATATTCTTGAGGTTCGGAGCTTTTTGGGACTTGCCGGTTACTACCGACGGTTTGTAAAAGGTTTCTCGATGATAGCCACACCAATGACGAAACTACTTCAGAAAGATGTTAAGTTTGAATGGACAGAAAAGTGTCAGAAAAGTTTCGATCAATTGAAAACTCATTTGACGGAAGCTCCAGTACTAGTGCAGCCCAAATCAGGCAAGGAGTTCGTCATTTACAGTGATGCATCCTTACTTGGGTTGGGTTGTGTATTGATGCAAGAAGGTCGAGTTGTAGCTTATGCGTTGAGGCAACTGAAGCCACATGAGAAAATTATCCAACCCATGATCTCGAACTGGCTGCCATCGTATTCGCTTTGAAAATATGGCGACATTACTTATTTGGTGAGAAGTGCCATGTATATTCGGATCACAAAAGTCTCAAATATTTGATGACTCAAAGGGACTTGAATCTGCGACAAAGACGTTGGCTTGAGTTGTCAAAAAATTATGAGCTTGTCATTGACTATCACCCGGGAAAGGCTAATGTGGTTGCGGATGCTTTGAGTCGTAAATCACTGTTTGCTTTACGAGCGATGAATGTACACTTGTCTGTTCTATCCGAAAATGTGTTAGTAGCAGAATTAAAGGCTAGACCATTGTTGATTCATCAAATTCGTGAAGCTCAGAAAGTCGATGATGAATTGGTTGCAAAACAGGCTGAATGTGTTTCGGATAGGGAATCAGAGTTTCAAATTGATGACGGCGATTGTTTGAGGTTCAGAAGTCGTTTGTGTGTTCCAAGAAATTCAGAACTTATTTTGATGATTCTAAACGAAGCTCATAGTAGCCGAATGTCAATTCACCCGAGGAGCATGAAAATGTACAACGATCTGAGACGTCAGTTTTGGTGGCATGGTATGAGATGAGACATTTCCGATTTTGTTTCGAAGTGTTTAATACACCAACAAGTGAAAGCGGAACATCAAGTGCCTACGGGTTTACTCCAGCCGATCATGATACCTGAATGGAAATGGGATCGAGTCACGATGGATTTTGTGTCTGGGTTGCCATTGTCGACAAGTAAGAAAGATGCGATTTGGGTTGTTGTTGATAGACCGACTAAGTCGGCTCATTTTATTCCGCACGCACGGATTATTCCTTTGGATAAACTAGCTGAATTGTATGTTTCTCGGTTGTGAGATTACACGGGTACCCATTTCTATTGTGTCGATAGAGATCCGAGATTCACTTGCGATTTTGGAAGAAATTGCAAGAAGCTTTGGGTACCAAGTTGCATTTTAGCACCGCTTTTCATCCCCAAACCGATGGTCAATCCGAGCGGATAATTCAGATACTCGAGGATATGTTGAGATGCTGCATCCTTGAGTTTAGTGGTTCATGGGAACGGTATCTACCTTTGATTGAGTTCGCTTACAACAATAGTTTTCAGTCAAGCATTAAGATGGCGCCTTACGAGGCTTTGTACGGTCGAAAATGCCGTACACCATTGTTTTGGACCGAGCTCGGTGAAAGTAAAATTTTCGGAGTTGATTTGATTAAAGATGCTGAGCAGAAAGTAAAAATAATTCGTGAAAGTCTGAAGGCAGCATCAGATCGTCAGAAGTCGTACGCGGATTTGAAACGAAAGGACATTGAGTATCAGGTGGGAGATAAAGTGTTTCTTAAAGTTTCACCTTGGAAAAAGATACTCAGATTTGGGCGTAAGGGAAAATTGAGTCCGAGGTTCATCGGGCCATATGAAATATCCGAACGAGTCGGTCCAGTTGCGTATAGATTGATTTTGCCCCCTGAACTTGAAAAGATTCACGACGTCTTTCATGTTTCGATGCTTCGACGTTATAGATCTGATCCATCGCACATAATTAATCCATCAGAGGTTGAAATTCAACCCAATATGAGTTATGAAGAAGAACCGATTCGTATCCTAGCTCGTGAAGTGAAAGAGTTACGAAACACAAAGGTTCCTTTAGTAAAAGTGTTATGGCTCAAACACGGGATGGAAGAAGCTACTTGTGAAACTGAGAACTCTATGAAAGAATGATATCCAAACCTATTTACCGGTAAAATTTTTGGGGACGAAAATTTCTTAAGTGGGGGAGAGTTGTGACAGCCCTAAATTGACCCTAGTCGGAAAGTGGTTTCGGGACCACAAGACCGAGTCATAAAAATAATTAACCATTATATTTGATGCTTATTATATGTATATAGGCATGTGTGAAAATTTCATGTTTGAATTTTGTTAATTGTAAGTGAATTTTGCTAAATAGGACTTGTGTGAGAAAATTTAGAAATGTGCTAGGCAAATGTTAAAGTGGCCTATTGATGCATGCTAGAAAATGTTATCCTTGCATGTCAAAATACCCAAAATTGGGATGGTGGCTGGCCATGCTATGGGTAAAAAGGTATTATAAACATGCTATGTTAGTGTTTCGTGGGAGGAATGATAAAATAAGGAGCATGGTAATAAAATAATGAAAAGGAAAATGATGAAGAAAAAAAAATAAACTGTGTAAGTCAATGAAATAAGTCCGTAAATACCTCGTGTTCAACTCCGGCAACGGTCTCGGGTACGGGGTGTTACAGAATGTCACAACATTGGCTTCTTGGTGTTGTGACATTATTGCAGTATGCTCCCCTTAGGAACCGGAGTTGAATGTCGTGACTTTAGCTTATATATGTCGCGACATCATCTCTAGTAGCTCACCTTTTGGAGTTGTGTTGAAAATTCAACTATATGTTTAGGCTTGCTTCATTTTCGCGACATTGTCTTTGAATGTTACGACATCCAGGGCAGTCCACTAACTCATTGGCCAAATATATTGTCCTACACACTAAATCAACATGTTAGTTTCTCCTTAGGCCCAATTTACCTTAAAGATCATAAAAAACACTAAAAGCTCAGTTTATTCAACTTAAATCTAAAACTGACTATTCTAAAAATGAAATTAAAGATAGAAAATCACTTGAATGAAAGCTCATTAAGTTTTGAAAAGAGTTTCATTTACCACAACGAATTATGGCAGATTATAAGCCTTTAGTAAGCTTGTGCTCTGTGGGGAGACCAAAAGGGTATCTATATGCTTGGGGTAATACGAATCTTAAGGCCTAATTCTAGGCCTATGGATGTAATGGGCTTACACTATCTCAAGGCCCAACAACAAGTCAAAGGTCAAACAAATAAAACCAAGATTCAATCAAAGTGGGTATAATGAGGATGAATTTTTTCGAGGAAACAAGGAATGATACATGTCACTTCCCAAATCCTCCTCACTGGTATTATGAATATTCAATTCAATACAATACAATACATCTTAGTAGGAAAATATGACGTTTCTATCTCATCAAACTTCATAGATTCGAGGAAAAATTTGTCACTATCTTCTTTTTTCAGTTCACAAAGTTCGTTATCACAAATCTCTTTTCCACTAGAATAAGAGTCAACAAAAGGTACAGAGTCATATTTACTTTCTTTTCTAGTTGGATATTTTATTAGACATTGGAAACCCTTATGATCTTTTGAACTACACAAATAATATTGCACAAAAGATGATAGCTCAATCGTATTCTCTCTATTTGGATATTTAATTGGACATCCCGAAACCCTCATGATCTTTGAAAGTACACCAATAAAATTTCACAACAAGTGAGAGATCAATTGTACTCCTTTCATTTGGTCATCTCTTCTTGAATTACTCATTAATTGATCGGTTAACTTGAACATGGTATCGACGTTTTATTTGGACCTCTCTGTTGTAATAAGAAGGAATGAAATGCCTTCACATCACTTGCTTTAACTCATCTCATGTTTCAATTTCCCTTTCATAGTTATTTTGACAATTAATTCCATGTTGAATCCACCAACTCAATGCATAATCCAAAAATTCAAGGGTCGCCAATAAGACTGTTTCCTCTTTCGGACATTTATAGTAATGGAACATAAGTTTAATTTTTTATTTGCACTCACAATATGCTTCAGGATCATTCTTTCCATGAAATTGTGGAATTGAGAACTTCAGTTTAGTCAAAAAGGCTGTCTAAGATCATTGTTTGCGAAAGTCACATAATTTGTGTGAGGTGCATGTCTAACATTATTTGCACGAAGAGAACGTTGGTTAATATTATCTCCCCACTTACTATTCCAACACTCAATTTGGGTGTTTAGACATTCTAAATTTTTATTTATCGTGTCTAGAATAGTTTCTCATTGCTGATCTCGAGCATCTCGAAGCTCTTGATCCCTTTGCAACTTTTCGATCATAGTATCACGAATCATTATGAAAGGCTAAAAAGAGCACAACACTCAAGAAAAGAAAAATTAAGTAAACCTCACTATTATCGACTCAGAAATAAAAATAAAATTCTCAATGAGGTAAGAATTAAACTTGTGACAGCCCAAAATTGACCCTAGTCGGGATGTGGTTTCGGGACCACAAAACCGAGGCATAAAAATAATTTAAAATTTATTTTGATGCCTATGATATGTGTTAATTTGTGTGTGACATTTTTGATGTTTCGATTTAGTGTTATAAATGCGAATTTCACTAGAAAGGACCTAGTAGTGAACTTTGAAAGTATGATGGGGAAATGTGTGATGACTAGTTGCTCATGCATGCAAAAATAAGGATTTGCATGTCAAATTTCCCCCAACATGAAGTGGCCGGCCATGGCAAGAGAGGATGGGCAAAACATGTCATGAAACATGTTTTGTTGGTGCATTAGGGAGAAATAATAAACAAAGGTGTATGGGTAAGAAAAGAATGAAAAAAAATGTGTGTGAGTGTGGTATTCCCCCCATTGCCGTGAGTTGTAGAGAAAGAAAGAAAAATTTTGTTCATCCTTTCTTTGAGCCAAAACTAAGGAAGAAAGAGGATTTTTGCTTCATGCTTGGTTTGGAAGAGATCTAGAAGGAGATTTGGCTAAGTTTGCATCAAGATTAAGGTATGTATGAGGTTGTGTTAGGAGTTTCATGCATGTTTTGGTTGCTAACTTGATGTGCATGTTAGCCATGGCTCAAATCTTTGTTATGCCATGGAAATGGTATTTGGCCAAAGTTGTTATGGTGATAAAGCCATTGCATGCTAAGTGTGAAGCTTGATGATGATGCATGCAATGATGGATTGTCTACTTTTGAGTAAGATTTTGAGTTTTCTTTTGTTTAATCATGATTGAAGTTGAAAAGGGCATGATTGTCATATTCGCCATGATGCATTCATGAGCATGGTTCATGCTTCTTGCATGTTAGTTAAAATTTGTGTTTTGGATGGCTATGGACACCTTGAAATTCGCCATGCTCATATATGTATATATATGTTTGCACATGATGTTTTGGTTATGAACTAAGTGATGAATATGGTTGTTTAAAGAAGAAGATGTTGAAGAATGATTGTGAAATTGCAAGCACATTCGCCTAGCACACATATGAGTGCTTGATGCTATATTATAAGTTTTGAGCTACAATATGCAAAGCATTAACTAGTAAAATGCATGCTGTTTTTGTGAGGTATTAAGTGCATAATTGGCCTCAACATGTACATGAATATTCGGCCTTGGGTAGCCTATTGAAGGCCTTAGCTTTTCCTTGATGCTCGAATAAATTGTATTGAATTGCTTGATGTAGTATAAAATGTGCATGACCATTGTGTATTCAAGCTAAAGAGTGGCCATATGACCATTTAAACTCCTTGTCATATTCGGCCATAAGCTATCACAATGAGGTTTTAATAAATTGAATTTGTTTGAATTAGCTCAAGAGCTAAGAGGGCCACAATTGGACAAGGGGAAGGAAAAAGTGATCGAATAGCCGTAAAAGCCGTTCGACAACATCCGAGGTAAGTCCTCAAGAAGTGACCTTACTTGAATTATGTGGAATGAAATATGGATGTATTGATTATTGATTTATGTGTGTATGAGTATTCGAATAATGCCCGGCTAAGTCCCGGCGATTATGCTAGTGATTATAATTGTGTTTGAGCCTTAGTAACGAGAATGAGATATGTATGTCCAATGATTATTGATGTATGTGTGCATGAGAAATTGAATGATATCCGGCTAAGCCCCAAGACAATTATGCTGAAATTATATCCGGTTAAGACCAAGGCAATTGTGCTAGTGGCTACATCCGGCTAAGACCAAGGCATTCGTGCGAGACATTCTATCCGGCTAAGACCCAAGGCATTTGTGCACGTAGTTATATCCGGTTATATTCAAGAATCTTGGGCTGGAGGTGAGTGTTGGTTGCTGTAATAAATTCAATTAGTACACTCGAGAAGCCCAAAGAATAAGGTACGTTTATATGTGCATTGAAAGTCGACATGTTTGAGCAACATTCGCTCAATCGACTAATGAATTTCAGTTATTGAATTGATTGATACTTTGTGAAAGTATATAATGATGAAGTGTGAAGTAAGAATGTGTATTAATGAAATGATGCATTTGGCTATGTGAATGTATTGCTGTAATTAGAGTTGATTATATTCCTTGAGACTTACTAAGCATAAAAATGCTTACCCCGTTGCTTTGGCTCTCTGTTTTATAGATTTCGCTCGATAGCAATCGGATTTGGGATCAATAAAGTCGAAGTCATCCACACTATCAACGTCTCTATTTTGGTATAAATTTTTGGTTGAACTTGAAATGGCATGTATAGGACTACCCCTTGTTGGTTAAATATGTTGTGATGTATTTGTGTACGGCCATGCGAAAATGGCTCGTAAAAGTGAAGTATCGACTTAGACTATTTGCGGTTTGTATATATATATATTTGGTGTCATGATGTGACCATGGATTGGAAATGGGAATGTTGGTCACATGATCAGCCATTGGCATGGTTAAAATGATCATATATGAACCTATGTATGGCAAGACTAGTTGGTTCATGGAGACTACCAAATAGGTAAGACCTACCTTAAAACAGATGCTGCCAGCTGCAGTGACGTGAATGTGAAAAATCACCAAAATTTGTAGGAATGGTATTAAATAGTGAATAAGCTATGTAAATGAACCTTGGTGAGTCTATTTTCATATGGAAGAAACGAAATGGTCATAGGAGTTACATGTTAAGAGATATTAAAGCTATTGTGAGACAGGGCCAGAACGGTTTCTGGGTCCCCTGTCGCAACTTTAAAAATTTTCTATAAATTATCCAGAAAGAATTAGGAGTCATGCCTTATATGTACAGATTCCATTTTGAGTCTAGTTTCATTAGAAACAAACGGCACCAGTGTTAAAGTTCTGTACAGTGAGATATTCAAGTTGTAACGCGCGAAGGTCAGAGCAGTCGATCCCTGTAACATGGGTGACTTTAACTAATAAACTGTACCAATTGGCCCGACCAAAAATTCTAGAAATAAATCCATGGATGGATACATGAGTCTAAATTCAGGGAAAATTTACGAAACCAGTTTCCGAGTTTTGAAACTCGAGATATGATTTTTAAGGCGACGGTGATGCAGTTTTCCAGCCTGACTGGAAATGTCAAATTGGTGGGTAAAACAAGTGAACTTGGTTTGTTAACCCCTCGTGTCCGACACCGGCGATGGTCTCGGGTTCGGGGTGTTACAAAACTTGTGAGTCTTTTAAAAGTGTTTATATCAAGCAATCAAAATGTATTAGTGTAACAACTTGTCTTTAGTCGAAACAGAACAGTGGTTTTGGGACCACAAATTTAAGGTCAAAATAATTATTTAATTATTATTTTAATGTTTACAGTATAATTTTATGATTGTGTGAAAGTTTCGTTAAGAAATTTTATCGTTTGATGGTTTAATTTGATAAAAAGGACTAAATCGCGTAAAGTGTAAAACTTGAGTTCTATTAGCTAAAGGTGTCTAATAGCTATAGAACTTTAAAGTGACAGCCCTTATGTAGTAATTATCCCATTTTTAATATGATTTCACAAATATGGCCATTAATTAAGTGATTTTAATGGTTTATTAATAAGGATAAAAAGGTAATTTAGTAAAATAATAAGTAAATTAATAAAACAAAAAAAGCTATCATCTTTATTCTTAAATTTTTCTACCAAAAATTTCAAAGCATAAAATCCATGGAAGCTTTCTAGTTTTTAATTGGTGAGTGAATTTTTTCTTGTTTTTAATTATTTCTATGCTTTTGAGATCGTTGCAGCTTAGTCTAGCTAGCCTAGGGACTATTTTGCAAAATTGTTAAAGGTTGAGGGTCTTTCCATTGATGAATATATGTGTATTTTGATGTTTGATAATAGAAAATGTATGTTTCTTGTTAGATAAACAACATTTGTAAAGTGATATTTGACAAAATTATCATTTAGGGATTAAATTGAGAAATGTTGAAATTTTGTGGTTCAATTGTGAAACAAATGAAAAATATGGGCTGCTATGGGGCTATATGAAAATTGGCTATATGAATTTGCATTTTTATGAGATAAGGACTAAATTATAAAGAAATTGAAATATCAGGGGAAAAAGTGTAAAGTTGCTATAATGTTTATTTTTGGGCTAAATTGAATAGATTGATGATTAAATGAGTTAAATTTGTTATCATGTAAATCAAGAAAAGTGAAATTCGGTTTTAGATCGGAGGAAAAACAATGTGTTGGATTAATTGATCAAATTTGTCGTTTGTGCATTCGAGGTAAGTTCGTATGTTAATAAGCATTTGTATAGTTGTGTTTTAAATACTTTATTATTGAATTATTGGTGAATACAACCTTCTAGATATAATCGATGAAGATTCGGCATTGAGAAATCCCAGTTGAACCTTAGGGATAGATTAGGATACAAATGACATGTTATTAGGGGTTATGTGATTTGGGTGTTGGTCCGTATGTCCTACCGGTGGTGGAGGTATCTGACATGTGTTTCGGATTCTCGTCAGCTTGTGTGAGCAGCACCGTGTAGCTTCTTCATGATTGTCAGCTTGTGTGTGCAGAACCATTGATAGCTCGAGATTGATCATTATATGTAATATGAGATTGAGATAGCTTTGACTATGTATCTGTCACTTAGGGTGCGAGATTCCCGAGTATCTGATTGTATTCCAAATGGTTCAACGGTTATATTAGAGATACGGGTCAGTATGAGATTTATATGAGATGGTACATGTATGTACATGAACCGTACTAGCATTGAATCGAAGAAATTGTGAAAATTCATATCTAACCTTGTGAATAAATTATGTGATAGGTTTGTGTATCAATATGAATTATATCATGATATATTAAATTGCTTAAATTGTGTATGTATGGTAAGATGAGTTTATTATTATACGAACCTACTAAGCTTTATAGCTTACTTTGTTTACTTTTCTATCTTTTGTAGTGGATATCGAAGCTAGCTCAGATTTGGGAATCGTAGGAGACCTCATCACACTATCAAGCTATCACTTTGGTACTTTTGAATCTATGTATTTTGGTTATATGGCATGTATAGGAGCTTTGGTCATTTTGGTATAGTTTGGAAATAGATTTAGCCATTTGAGTTGGCTTGTAAATGATGAATGGTTTGTTTTGTTTTTGGCCATGTGATTTGGCTTATTTTGGTTGATTTGGTTGTGTATATATATATGTGTGTAAAATGGAATTTGTTATACATCTTGGTAATTGCTATATAAATGCTTTTGGAGTATGGTATAATTGTGATTTAGGTAATGAGAAGTATAAATGAAAGTGATCATTTAGGTGATTTGAGAATTTGAAGTTAGCATGAATTGAATGGTATATTGCGGAACATGTGTGCCTTGTAGTTGTTGATATTGTTATAGCATGAATTGAACTTAGTTTAGATGAGTTTAAATGTCATTTGAAGTTGTGGTTATATGTAAATTGGTTTGGTGTAGGTGTGTGCAATTTTGGGTGAGCAAAGTGTCTTGGTAAATAGCCTATTTTTGTCCATACAAGCAGAGACACGAGCGTGTGTCTCAACCATGTGTGACACACGGTCTGGTGACATGGTTGTGTGTCCCCAGGTGTTTAATTAGAAACCAAGTCAGTATGCTCCACACATCCCAGAACACGGGCGTGTGTCTTAGTTGTGTGGCAAAAGTCAGTATACCCTACAGGTTTGGCACAGCCTAGCACACGACCTGACACATGGGCGTGTGAGGCCATTTCGAAGGGCACACGGACTGGTCACAGAGGCGTGTGGTTAGCTATGTGACCAAAGTTAGAGAGTTATACGGGGGTTGACATAAGATGGGACACGACCATATGATCCCATTTCGATTGTCCACATGGCCTGTGACATGGGCGTGTCGTTTGTCGTGCTAGACATACTGCTGAGCCACACGGGCGTGTGTCTGCTGTATTTTGTAAAATTTTCTATGTTTTTCAGAAATTTCAGAAGTTATCAATTTAGTCTCGAACCACCTCAAATGCATTTTTTTGGGCCTTGTAGGCTCGTATTAGGGACAATGTGAATGATATTAAATGATGTTTATTTGGAATTTGAAAATGTATGTGAAATGTATGTTTATTTAAGAAATAAATCTGGTAATGCTCCTTAACCTTATTGCAGCGTTGAATACAAGTGAGGGGAATATGAAAGTCGGCTAGCATGGGTAAGGACTTAATTGCATGAATTTGTATTTTTATGAGATAAGGACTAAATTGTAAAGAAATTGAAATATTAGGGGCTAAAGTGTAAAGTTTCTGTAATGTTTATTTTTGGGCTAAATTGAATAGATTGATGATTAAATGAGTCAAATCTGTTATCATTTAGATCAAGAAAAGTGAGATTTGGATTTAGATCAGGGGAAAATCAAGGTGTTGGATTAATTGATCAAATTCGTCACTTTTACATTCGAGGTAAGTTCGTATGTTAATAAGCATTTGTATAATTGTGTTTTAAATGCTGTATTATTCAATTATTGGTGAATATGACCTTTTAGATATAATCGACGAAGATTCGGCATTGAGAAATCCCAGTTGAACCTTAGAAATAGATTAGGATATGAATGACATGCCATTAGGGGTTATGTGATTTGGGTATTGGTTGCGTACGTCCTATCGATGGCTGAGGTATCCGGCATATGTTACAGATTCTCGTCAGCTTGTGTGAGTAGACCCGTTGATAGCTCGAGAGGGAGTGTTATATGTGATATGAGATTGAGATAGCTTCGGCTATGTATTTGGCACTTAGGGTACAATATTCCTGAGTATCCAATTGTATTCCAAACGGTTCAGTGGGTATATCAGAAATAGGGATGAGTGTGAGATTAGTACAAGATGGTACAGGTATGTACAAGAACCGTACTCGCATTGAATAGAAGAAATGGTGAAAATTCATATCTAACCTTGTGAATGAATTATGTGATAGGTTTGTGTATCAATATGAATTATATCATGATATATTAAATTGCTTAAATTGTGAATGTATGGTAAGATGAGTTTATTATTATACGAACTTACTAAGCTTTATAGCTTACTTTGTTTACTTTTTTATGTTTTATAGTGAATATCGAAGCTAGCTCGGATTTAGGAATCGTCGAAGACCTTATCACACTATTAAGCTATCACTTTGGTACTTTTGAATCTATGTATTTTGGTTATATGGCATGTATAGGAGCTTTGGTCATTTTGGTATAGTTTGGAAATGGATTTAGCCATTTGAGTTGGCTTGTAAATGATGAATGGTTTGTTATGTTTTTGGCCATGTGATTTGCCTTATTTTGGTTGATTTGGTTTTGTGTATATATATGTGTGTAAATGGACTCTGTTATACATCTTGGTAATTGCTATATAAATGCTTTTAGAGTATGGTATGATTGTGATTTAGGTAATGAGATGCATAATTGAAAGTGATCATTTAGGTGATTTGATAATGTGGAATTGGCATGAATTGAATGGTATATTATGGTACTTGTGTGCCTTGTAGTTGTTGATATTGTTATGGCATGAATTGAACTTGGTTTAGATAAGTTTAAATGTCATTTGAAGTTGTGGTTATATGCCAATTAGTTTGGTGTCGGTGTATGCAATTTTGGGTGAGCAAAATGGCTTGGTAAATAGCTTATTTTTGTCTACACGGGCAGAGACACGGGTGTGTGTTTCAGCTGTGTGTGACACACGGTCTGGTGACACGGTCGTGTGTCTCCTGGTGTTTAATTAGAAACCAAGTTAGTGTGCTCCACAAGACCCAGCACAGGGGCGTATGTCTTGGTCGTGTGGCATAAGTCAGTATACCTTACAAGTTTGGCACGGCCTAGCACACAACCTGGTACACGGGTTTGTGAGGCCATTTCAAAGGTCACACGAGCTGGTCACATGAGCGTATGGTTGGCCGTGTGACCAAATTCATAGAGTTACACGGGGTTAGACATAGGTTGGGACACGCCTATGTGATCCCATTTTAAATGTCGATACAGCCTATGACACAGACGTGTCTTTGGCCGTGTGAGATACACGGCTGGGCCAAACGGGCGTGTACTTCCTGTATTTTGTAAAATTTTCTAAGTTTTTTAGAAATTTTATAAGTTATCGGTTTAGTCCTTAACAACCTGAATTGCATGTTTTTTGTCCTTGTAGGATCGTATTAGGGACAATGTGAATGATATTGAATGATGGTTATTTGGAATTTGAAAATGTATGTAAAGTGTATGTTTATTTATGAAATAAGTCCGGTATTGCTCTGTAACCCTATTCCAATGTTGAATACGGGTGAGGGGTGTTACATTTATTGGTATCAAAGCTATGGTTTAGTCAATTCTAGGACTAACGGCATATGTGAGAGTCTAGATATACATGCCATATATAACCTGTGATAGTGTGATAGTTCTTGACAGTTTAAAACGTGTTTTCATATAGTAAATGGATCCCAATTGAGATGTAGTTGATGATGTTGAAAGTAATGCGTCAGCCTCCATTCACGGAGTAGCGCAGTTTGAGTCGAGACCCGTATCAGGTAGTTAGGGAGGAGAGCCTAAGGAAGCCTTCTTTCAAATGATGAATGAGTGGTTCACTGAGTTTGTCCTAACTAATCCGGCTACTCAGCAACCTCTACCCCCACCTGTTCCTCAATCAATTCCCATAGCTCCTCAAGGTGTGGAACATTTACGATTGAGTAAGCTGCCAGTTGATAAAATCTGAAAGTATGGGGATGAAGAGTTTAGAGCTACCATTGATGATTATCTTGAGAAAGCTGAGTTTTGGCTTGAAAATACGATCCGAGTATTTAATGAACTTTCTTGCACACCAGCTGAATGTGTGAAATTCGCCGTATCACTTTTGAGAGACACTGCATATCAATGCTGAAATACTTTAATATCCGTAGTACTGAGAGAACAGGTTACGTGGGACTTCTTTTAAGCCGAATTCAGAAAGAAATACATAAGCTAGCTATTTATCGACTAAAAGTGCAAAGAGTTTCTGGAGCTGAAACAAGGTCGAATGTCTGTAACTGAGTACGGAAGAGAGTTTGTGAGACTTAGTAAATACGCTCGAGAATGTGTTTCCACAAAGGCAATTACGTGTAAAAAATTTGAAGACGGGTTAAATGAAGACATCAGTCTACTAGTCTAAATTTTAGAGTTGAAAGAATTTGTAATGCTAGTAAATAGAGCCTGTAAAGCCAAAGAACTAGGCAAAGAAAAGAGAAAAGTTGATTTTAGGGATAGAGATTTGAGAAAGAGATCGATGAGTAAACCATACCACTCTTCGTCAAAGAAATCACGAGATTCGTATTGTCATCCGAATGCTTCAGTAGGATATTCTAATAGAGATTGTGGAAAGCAATATACAAGTCTGAAAGCTCAAGCTACTTTTGTATCGAGTGTGGGTAGTGTGAGAAACAATAAACCTGAGTGTCAACAGTGTGGTCGATGACATTTTGGAGACTATTAAATGAATAATAAAGGTTGTTTCAAGTGTGGTTCGCTAGATCACTTCATTTGGGATTGTCTAGAGTTAGCCGAGAAAGATAAATGTCAAAATGCAAGACCAAGTAACATAGCTACTAGAGGGAGACCACCTAAAAATGTGGGAAATGTGACCACTAGTAAAGGAATGAAAAAGGACTCTACTGTGAAATCCAAGGCTAAAGCACCAGCTAGAGCCTATGCTATTTGCGCTCGCGAAGATGTGTCATCACCAGATGTTATCGCTAGTATATTTTCTCTCTATAACATTAATGTAATTGCCTTAATTGATCCTGGATTGACTCGTTCATATATTTGTATGAATTTAATGTCTAGTAAGAGTTTGGCTATTGAGTCTACTGAATTTGTGATTAAAGTATCGAACCCCTTAGGCAAGTATGTCCTAGTTGATAAAGTTTGCAAGAATTGTCCTTTGACGACTCGGGGTTATTGTTTTTTGGCTAATTTGATGCTTTTACCATTTGATGAATTCGATGTGATTCTGGGTATGGATTGGTTGACTCTGCATGATACTGTTGTGAATTGTAGGCAAAAGACTATTGAATTGAAATGTCGGAATAGTGAAATCCTTCGAATTGAATCTAATGAGTCGAGTGGATTACTTGTTGTGATATCATTGATGTTAGCTCAGAAACATGTGAGAAAAGGTTGTGATGCTTACCTTGCGTATGTGTTGGATACAAAAGTGTCTGAATCGAAGATTGAATCAGTGTCAGTTATCTGTGAGTATTCAGTGTGTTTCCAGAAGAGTTACTGGGGTTGCTACCGATCAGAGAGGTGGAGTTTGTCATTGAATTAGTACCGAGAACATCACCGATATCGATAGCTCCATACAGAATGGCTCTGATAGAATTGAAAGAATTGAAAGCTCAGTTACAAGAGTTAACAGATAGAGGTTTTGCATGACCTAGTTTTTTGCCCTGCGGTGCACCAGTATTGTTTGTAAAGAAGAAAGATGGATCGATGAGATTATGTATCGACTATCGTCAACTCAACAAGGTTACAATTAAAAATAAGTACCCTTTGCTGAGAATTGATGATTTGTTTGATTAGTTGAAAGGAGCAACAGTATTTTCGAAGATTGATTTGAGATTTGGCTATTATCAGTTGCTAATTAAAGATTTAGATGTGCTAAAAACTGCGTTCAGAACAAGGTACGGGCATTATGAATTTCTTTTTATGCCTTTTGGATTAACTAATGATCCTATAGTTTTTATGGAATTGATGAATCGGATCTTTAAACCGTATTTAGACAGATTTGTTCTTGTATTCATTGATCACCTTCTGATCTATTCCTAAAATGAGTCTGAGCATGCTGAACATTTGAGAATCTCGTATTACAAACATTGAGAGACAAGCAACTATTAGCTAAATTCATCAAATATGAGTTTTGGCTTCGAGAAGTTGGATTTTTGGGACATATTGTTTCAATGGAAGATATTAGAGTTGTTTTGAGTAAGATTTCCGCAATTGTTGACTAGAAACCACCAAGAAATGTGTCCGAAGTCTGAAGCTTTCTGGGATTAGCTGGCTATTATTGGTGTTTTGTGAAAGGATTCTCGATGATTGCTACACCGATGACTAGATTAATATAGAAAGATGTGAAGTTCGAGTGACCCGAGAAATGTCAACAGAGTTTTGAACAGTTGAAAGCATTGTTAACTGAGGCACCAGTTTTAGTTCAGCCTGATCAGGTAAAGAGTTTGTGATCTATAGCGATTAGTCATTGAACAATTTGGGTTGTGTTTTGATGTAAGAAGGAAAAATGATAGCTTATGCTTCAAGATAGTTGAAATTGCATGAAAAGAATTATCCCACCCACGATTTAGAATTGGCCACTATTGTTTTCACATTGAAATTTGGCGACATCATCTATTTGGTGAGAAGTGCTATATCTTTACTGACCACAAGAGTTTGAAACTGACAAAAAGAGTTTGAAGTATTTAATGACTCAGAAAAATTTAAATTTGCGACAACAAAGATGGCTCGAGTTGCTGAAAGATTATGAGTTAGTGATTGATTATCATCCGGGAGAAGAGAATGTAGTCGCAGTTGCTCTGAGTAGAAAATCTTTGTTTGCATTGCAAGCGATAAACACACAGTTAACTTTGTCTGATGATGGATCGATTTCAGCTGAATTAAAAGCTAAACCATTATTTATTCAGCAAATTTGTAAAGCTCAGAATTGTGACAATAAATTACAAGCTAAGAGATTATAGTGCGAGTCAACTACTGATTCAGACTATTAGATCGAATCAGATGATTGCTTAATGTTCCTAGATAGAATATGTGTACCAAAGAATCCCAAGCTTATTCAGAAAATTCTACACGAAGCACATAGTGGTTGCTTATCTGCTCATCAGGAAGTACTAAAATGTACAATGATTTGAAACAGTTATATTGGTGGTTGGGCATGAAATGGGACATTCCGGAGTTTGTATCGAAATATTTAGTTTATCAACAAGTCAAAGTCAAACATCAAGTGTCTTCGGGATTGCTACAACCAGTGATGATACCAAAATGGAAAAGGGATAGAGTTATGATGGATTTCATATCGATATTACCCCTGTCTCCGAAAAAGAAAGATGCTATTTTGGTTGTCATTGATTGACTGACGAAGTCTACACAATTCATTCTGGTATGTACAGATTATTCACTTGATAAATTAGCTGAGTTGTACATATATGAGATCGTTAGATTGCACGGGGTGCTAGTTTCTATTATTTTGGATAGAGATCCAAGATTCACATCGCGATTTTAGAAAAAATTGCAAGAAGCTTTGGGTATGCGATTGTATTTTAGTACTGTTTTCCATACTCAAACCGACAGTCAGTCTGAGAGAGTAATTCAGATTCTTGAAGATATGCTTCGTTGTTGTGTGTTAGAGTTTGAAGGCAATTGGGAAAAATATTTACCGTTGGTTGAATTTGCGTATAACAACAGTTTCCAATCGAGTATAAAAATGATACCATATAAAGCATTGTATGGTCAAAAATGCTGAACTTCGTTATACTGACTGGGCTTAGTGAGAAAAAGATTTACGGGGTTGATGTGGTTAGAGAGACAGAAGAGAAAGTGAAAGTGCTTCACGACAATTTGAATCTAGCTTCAGATCGACAGAAATCGTATACGGATTTAAAACGTAAAGACATTGAATTTCAAATCGGTGATAGAAAATTTTTAGAAGTGTCTCCGTGGAAGAAAATTCTTCGATTTGGTCGTAAAGTCAAATTGAGTCCGTGATTTATTGGGCCGTATGAAATTATTGAAAGAATAGGCTAGTAGCATATCGACTAGCTTTACCGTCAGAGTTAGAAATGATTCATAATGTATTTCATGTTTCGATGTTGCATTGATATAGATCAAATCTATCACACGTAATTTCTCCGATAGAGATTGAAATTCAGCCTGAAATGACATATAACGAAGAACTAATTAGAATTTTAGCTTGAGAGGTTAAAGAGTTAAGAAATAAGAGCATAGCTTTAGTGAAGGTTTTGTGGCAACATCATGGTATCAAAGAAGCTACGTGGGAAGCCGAAGAAGCTATGAGAAAATAGTACCCTAGCCTCTTTTCTAGTAAGATTTTCGGGGACAAAAATTCCTAAGGGGGAGAGTTGTAATAGCCCATTTTTAGACGAATCGAAATAGTGGTTTCGGGACCACAAATTCGAGGTTGAAATAATAATTTTATTATTATTTTAATGTTTACAGTATGATTGTGTAAAAATTTCATTAAGAAATTTTATCGTTTGAGTGTTTACTTTGATAAAAAGGACTAAATCGCGTAAAGTATAAAATTTGAGTTCTATTAGCTAAAGGTTTCTAACAGCTATATAATCTTAAAGTGGAGGTCCTTAAGTATTAATTAGCCTAATGTTAATATGAGTGGACAAATATGGCCATTAGTTAAGTGATTTTAATGGTTTATTAATAAAGTTAAAAAGGTAATTTAGTAAAATAATAAGTAAATTAATAAAACAACAAAAGCTATAATCTTTCTTCTTAAATTCTTCCATCAAAAATCTCAAAGCATAAAAGCCATAGAAGCTTTCTAGTGTTCGGCTACCTCCTAGCTCAATTGGTGAGTGAATTTTGTTTCATCTTTAATGGTTTCTATGTTTTAAAGATCGTTGCAACTTAGTCTAGCTAGCCCAGGGACTATTTTGCAAAACTATTAAAGGTTTAGGGTTTTGTCATTGATGAATCTATGTGTATTTTTATGTTTGATGATAGAAAATGTATGCTTGTTTTTAGATAAACAACATTTGTAAAGTGATTTTTGACAGGATTGTCATTTAGGGATTAAATTGAGAAATGTCTAAATTTTGTGGTTAAATCATAAAATAAATAAAAAATATGGGCTACTATGGGGCTATATGAAAATCGGCTAGCATGGGTAGGGACTTAATTGCATGATTTCGTATTTTTATGAGATAAGGACTAAATTGTAAAGAAATTAAAATATTAGCGGCAAAAGTGTAAAGTTGCTATAATTGATCAAATTCGTCATTTTTGCATTCGAGGTAAGTTCATATGTTAATAAGAATTTGTATAATTGTGTTTTAAATGCTTTATTATTGAATTATTGGTGAATATGATCTTGCGGATATAATCGACGAGGATTTGGCATTGAGAAATCCCGGTTGAACCTTAGGAATAGATTAGGATACGAATGACATGCCATTAGGGGTTATGTGATTTGGGTGCTGCTCCGTACGTCCTACCGGCGGCTGAGGTATCCAGCATGTGTTGTGGATTCTCGTTAGCTTGTGTGAGAAGCACTGTGTAGCTTCGTCATAACCGTCAGCTTGTATGAGCAGACTCGTTGATAGCTCGAGAGTGAGTATTATATGTGATATGAGATTGAGATAGCTTCGACTATGTTTTTGGCACTTAGGGTGCGAGATTCCCGAGTATCCGATTGTATTCCAAATGGTTCAACGGGCATTTTAGAGATACAGATGAGTATGAGATTGATACGAGATGGTACATACATGTACATGAACCGTACTAGAATTGAATCGTAGAAATGGTGAAAATTCATATATAACCTTATGAATAAATTATGTGATAGGTTTGTGTATCAATATGAATTATATCATGATATATTAATTTGCTTAAATTGTGTATGTATGGTAAGACGAGTTTATTATTATACGAACTTACTAAGCTTTATAACTTACTTTGTTTACTTTTTTATGTTTTATAGTGAATATCGAAGCTAGCTCGGATTTGGGAATCGTCGGAGACCTCATCACACTATCAAGCTATCACATTGGTACTTTTGAATCTATGTATTTTGGTTATATGGCATGTATAGGAGCTTTGGTTATTTTGGTATAGTTTGGAAATGGATTTAGCCATTTGAGTTGGCTTGTAAATGATGAATGGTTTGTTATGTTTTGGCCATGTGATTTGGCTTATTTTGGTTGATTTGGTTGTGTATATATATATGTGTGTAAATGGACTTTGTTATGCATCTTGGTAATTGCTACATAAATGCTTTTGGAGTTTGATATGATTGTGATTTAGGTAATGAGATGCATAAATGAAAGTGATCATTTAGGTGATTTGAGAATGTGAAATTGGCATGAATTGAATGGTATATTGTGGTACATATGTGCCTTATGGTTGTTAATATTGTTATAGCATGAATTGAACTTGGTTTAGATGAGTTTAAATGTCATTTGAAGTTGCAGTTATATGCCAATTAGTTTGGTGTAGGTGTGTGCAATTTTGAGTGAGCAAACTGGCTTGGTAAATAGCCTATTTTTGTCCACACGGGCAGAGACACGTACGTGTGTCTCAGCCGTGTGTGACACACGGTCTGGTGACACGGCTGTGTGTCCCCTGGTGTTTATTTAGAAGCCAAGTCAGTATGCTACACACAGCCAGCACACGAGCGTGTGTTTTGGCCGTGTGACATAAATCAGTATACCCTACAAGTTTGGCACGGCCTAGCATACGGCCTAGCACATAGGGGTTTGAGGCCATTTCAAAGGGCACACAGGCTGGTCACACGGGCATGTGGTTGACCGTGTGACCCAAGTCAGAGAGTTACACGGGGTCAGACATGGGCTAGGACACGGCCATGTGATCCTATTCCGAATGTCCACACGGCTTGTGACGCGGGCATGTCTTTGGCGTGTGAGACACATGGCCTGGCCACACAGGTGTCTGTCCCCTGTATTTTGTAAAATTTTATACGTTTTTCAAAAATTTCATAAGTGATCAGTTTAGTCCCAAACCACCTCAAATGCATGTTTTGGGCCTTGTAGGCTCGTATTAGGGAGAATCTGAATGGTACTGAATGATGTTTATTTGGAATTTGAAAATATATGTAAAATGTATGTTTATTTATGAAATAAGTCCGGTAATGCTCCATAACCCTATTCCGGCGTTGAATACGGGTGAGAGGTGTTACATTTAGAATTAAACTATTAAAACAAACGTAGTGACACTAGGAGTCCAAAATCGACTAGACACTAAAAAATTGTGTTAAACGGAGAAAGGAATGTGCAACGTCCTTTAATCTACTAAAACAAGAAACAATAAACTTTGAGAATGTGTAAAGGAATAATAAAAAGCAAAAACAAATGAAAACTTATGGCTAAGAGTCAATGAAAATCCTTAAAACCCAAAAACTTGCGAAGCAACTTGACAAACTTCATTCGAGGTGTTCCCGATTTTCAAAAAAGACGAAATTTAAACTGGAGCCTCTTCCAATAATGTAGATCCGATCTGGAAAGTTTCAGCACAAAATTCAAACAAAAAAATATTTTTAAAATTTTTCTTTATTTTTCTATTTTATTTTTCACTTTTTCAATCAATTTTTTTGTGGGAAATATTTTTTAATATTCTAAAAGAGTGCCAAGAACCAATATGTAAAATTTTAGATCGTTTGAAAAATGTTTACCAACTAAAAGGTGTGTTTTCTCGAAAAATTTCTAGGTAAAATTTTTTTTGAGGCTATTAGCTGGAAATCAGTTTATAAGAACACAAAAAACACCTAAAATGCCCAAGAATGTGATAGCAAATGATACGAGTGATAGGGATGAGAGCGAAAACATGATCGTAAGTTTGTCTAAGTCGCGGATTTGACTTAAGGCTTTAGACGTTTGAAAAGACACTTAAATTTTGACACAACCTAAAATGCAAACAAATCCAATTCAAATAAAAAATTAATATAATTAATTAAAATAAATAACTAAGATAAATAAAATAGAATAATAAATCAAAGATAAGAACAATAAAGACCAAAAAAAAAAGATAGATTGAAAACATTAAATGTGGTGTGTAAAAGTTCTAAAGAGCCTTACAAACAAGAAGAATCTACATCCCCCTTCAAGTGACTATAATTTCCCCTCGAAAAAAGAAAACTTGCCAAGAAAAAGTTGAAGATGATCCCCACAATTTGAAAAAATTATTAAAACTCTTCTAAAAAAAATTGAAGAAAAATTCTTGAAAGAAAACTTAAAGAGAATTTATTAACTCAAAAGAGAAGTTGGAGAATAATAATGAATTGATTCTATTAAATACAATGTAAAGACCTTTATATAGGCTAGCTAAATTTAAATAAAAATATTAAGTATGCTTGAGCTCTAATTAACCTAAACAAGAAGCAGTTAAAAAAACATTCTTATTAACATAAAACTCCTATATAACTTAAAATATTTAATGATTATAAAAAAATTCAAACAAAAAATAAAAAATAATAAGAGTTGATAAATACTATATTGGACTCATATATAATAAAAATTAAGTCTAAAACCCAAACCCAATATGATTTAAACTTAAATTAAAAGCTCGAAATTCGTAATTTCCATAATAATTCCATCCAAAAATTCTACTCGCCCAGTCTTCACTAAAACAGTCATAACTTGAGTTCCCCAAGTCAAAATCGAGTGATTCAAAGTGCATTTTGAAGATAAGAGACAAAATTTTAAATGATATTCAGACATATTAATCCAGAAATGCATAGATCCCATCCAAGAATTTGTCCCAAGTTGACTAATCTTTTTAGTTTCAAAATTGACAGCATGGTTGAATTGACTTTAATACATTTCACCCATTTCGTGCACGTATCATCCCTCATTTCCTAGAAAATATTCATCCTCACATAATGTCTTTGATAGAATCTTTCTTTTATTTGCTTGACCTTTAACCTTGTTGTTGGGTCTTGAGGTAATGTATGCTCATTACATCCATGAGCCTGGAATTGGGCCTTGAGACTTGTATCATGGGGGAGACTGAAAGTGAAACAACTTTAACCCGTATCCGTCGACAGATTAGGGTTATAAGGCATTACTAAACAAAAACATAACCCCAAACATTCACATATTCATACAAGTGATATTCATACATATTAAGCACATGGCTAATTAAATATAATAAATGCATTATTAATCACATTGTCATTACGAATCATACCTCAAATTTAAACCAAATTCAGGCATTCAAACAAACATAATTCCAACCCAATAATCATACGCATCTTCAACTGAATAATATTTATCACAAATCATTTATTCATTAGCAAATATATTCAAACACAAATACTTTCATTATAAACCAAACCATTATGTCAAGCTTCAATCGAATACACAAAAATTACATGTATATAAATATATATAATTAACATCTTATTAAAAATTCATATAACTCCCATAGTACATTATTCCTCGAATCACTATACATTTGATAGATATCTTTATCTCACTTACAATCTATATTAAACAATTAATCACTTTAAATACTCATACACTTACATGCAAACCGAACTAAATTCTATTCATTAACACAAAACATATCCTATATCATGTCATTCAAAATATGTGTTAAACAAGCTTAGTATATGAATTCACATTTATAATTAACCAAACATGTACCATAACCGAATTGACTAACCACATTTATACATACCATGACCGATTTATTAAGTACAACCAAATCCAATAATCATTTTCAAGCTATATCTAAATCATAAAACACTAATCACATATACTTTTCATTCATTTCACATAACATTAAAATCAAAATGAGATAAACCATTGCCAAACATAACCATATTCAAACTTTAAAGATAAGCCATATTCGTTGGCTCAATATATATACACATTCAAAGTTGAAAAAAATACATATTAGCCTATACATGCCATAAGTTTCAAAATAAACTTTTAATAATACCGAATGTTGACGATAGTGTGGATGACTTCGATCACCATCTCCGAGCTTGAAACTTACAACCAAAATCTATAAAACAGAGTAACAAAAACACACACAGAGTAAGCAAACTTAGCTTAGTTAGCCTTAAGCAATTTAAACAACTCAAGTAAATAATCAAATCATTTCATACAAGCAGAATTGTATCATTAAAGTTATACTTTAACTCAAATAAGTTAACTTGGCCGAATATTCAAGGTCAATAATAACACTACATAAATACTTACCTATATAACCGGAAATATATAAGATCCAATATATCATCTCATAAAAACTTACCTATTTAGCCAAATACACAAGGTTCATTATATTATCTCATATGGCCGAATATATAAGTTCAAATTATCATCACATGTAACCTAATGTTCAAGTTCAATAAAATATCTCATATGGCCGAATATACAAATTCAATATAACCTCATATGAAATCGAATATACAAGTTCAATATAACTTCACAAGCAGCCGAATATACAAACTCAATATGACCTCACATGTACATACTTATGTGGCCAAATATAAAAGTCATTTAGATCAACTTACTTGCTCACTTTCCACATCAATGTGAAGTCTTATAGACATACACTTAAAATAAATCACCGGTATAAAACCTGCTAGGCATAAGCCTGAATCACACACCGGCACAAAGCCTGCTAGACCCAAGGTCTGATATTTATTCACCGGCACTAAGCTTGCTAGGCACAAATCCCGATCAAAGTCACCAGCACAAGGCTTGCTAGGCTCAAATGCCGAATATCACAAACATAAACTCATTCCACAACATTTCATATATCGAATCGTACAATAACCCATGTAACACATACACACTTCCAAATGTTTTGATGTCATTCAAATACAACTCAATCACATTGATTCATTAATATTTCTCATTCGGCTAACATACTAATACATTAAAAAAATTTGAATCATCATAGTAAATCATTCTATGTTCAAAATAAACCATGTTTAATTGCTTAAAGACTTACCTCGGATATCGATGGACGTTACAAATCGGCTATTCGACTATTTTTGTTTTTCCCCGATCCAAGTCTGATTTCCTTTGTTCTTGATCTATATAATTTCAAACTAACCTCATTTAAACACAATTTCATTCAATTTAATCTAACAACACATAAATGGGAAAATTACCATTTTACCCCTGATATTTCATACTTTTACAAATTAATCCTAAATGCACAAAACACAAAATACTCAAAATCTCACAACATTATAGTTGGTCCGAATCTTCAAAATACTCATACTAGTCCATATATTTCATTTATTTCACATTATAATCCCTCAAATTATTATTTTTTCAATTTAGTCCTATTAACTCAAAATCATCAAAAACTTCAATACAAAATTTATTAATCTAAAACATATTTTTGATATTTCACCATCAAACATCACAAAACACAAATATTCATCAATGAAATAACACAAAATATTCACCAAATGCAAAAATTCAAGCATGGGTCGGGTAGTACTCGAAGCAATGATCTCAAAAACGTAAAAATTATCAAAAACCGACAAAGAAACGAACCTTGAATTTAGCTTGCAAAATGGCCGAACACTAGTTCTTTTTCTTTTTCTATCTTATTTATGGTTTCGGTGGATGTTGATATATGAACATAACATAATATATTTTTATGTTATATGTTATATAATAACTTAACATTATTTTACCTTTTTAACCTTAGTTTTAAACATTTTATTTTCACTTATACTTGTCCATTACCGTCCACCCATTTTAATAATGGCCTATTTACAACTTAAAGTCTCCCACTCAATAAGCCAACATCAATTTGACCCTTATACTTAAAACCATCAAATTTTGAATTTACGCGATTAAGTCCTTTTATTTAATCGGACACCTAAACGAGAAAATTAAATCACGAAAATTTCACAGATATAAATTCACACAAAATAAACACAGAAAATAATTTTAAAATACTTTTCTGACTCAGATTTGTGGTCCCGAAACCACCATTCCGATTAGGGTTTAAATTGGGCTGTTACAAAAAGGGTATCTTAGGTAATAAATCTTAGCGAGGATGAGACCGAGAGGGTATTCTTAATTAAAGTTGGTAAATAACTCAATTGAAGTAAATATTGGCTTAATTGATAATTAGTAATTCAACCAACTTTAAGCTAAGTAGTTTGCATCGTTTAAACAATGAATAAGAAGTTCCAATAGTTTAACCCTAGGTGTAGTTTTAATTTAATTAATAGTTTTAATTTAATTAATTTTGTCTCAAATCTTAATATTGATTTTGCACTACTAACTCATAACTTAACTAGACTAATACTTGTTTTCGGATAACCGATTTGGTAATAGTTTTAACCAACTTTGCAATTCCTTAGGTATAATCCTTAGAACGCTTCTTGTATTTTGTTGTACAATATATATTACAATTTAACCTTTTCTCTTGTAGATATCGTGTAATGCCCTCGATTCAACCCAATCTACTGGATTCAAATCTCGGGTGCTATGTCCTTCTCACTGATGTAATTGAAAATTTCATCTTTCTTATTCATGTAAACGTCTCTTATTGGCGTACAATGTATGGATCTATTTACACTTCGCCTATGTATAAACTACTATCTATGGCTACTACAGAGCTTTTTTTCAAAATACAATGTATGGTTATTATTTTGAAACAATAAAGTGTCAGGGTTTTTTTCAACTTTCTCTTTGAGACTACTGAGTACATATTACTTTGCTACTTATTGACTTATGTGCAGACTTTAGCTTGTCACTTATCTATTTTAGGGTACTACTTAATGAGCTTCAGCGTAGACTCAAACACGCCATTTGACTCCCTCTATATGCATAATAGCCCAACATGCTGCTTCCTTAGCATGACTCTAGCATCGTCTCTCGATGTACATTCCTTTACAGACTTGAAAATAGAAACAACTTTAGTAAGTTTGTAAGAACTTAGTGAGCTAAAACTTAGAATGCCTTTTTCATTCATTCTATGTTGCATATATTGTTTTCTACATCCTTAGTGTATTTCATGACCTTTCTTCCATTTTAATAGGTACAATACTGAGGCTACCGTCTTTCTTTTTATAGAACCATATTCCTTCTTTTGTGTGTACTATATTTAACATATCTTTACCTTATGTATCCTTTCTTCAATCTTATCTTTACATAATCCTTACTCTCTTCATTTACCTTATTACCAGACTCAATAACTTTTTCCATACTCACTAGTCTTAACATTATCTTCGGGCAAGGTAGACTACACCTGATATTTATCTCAAAATTTGCCTATAACTTTCTTACTTCAAAGCACTTTCAATTCTTACTCTTAACTTATATCTTTGCCTCACCATGTACTTTGGTGCACACTAGCCTTTCTATTCATTCTTTTAGCTATACAGGGATTCACTGAAATCGATATCCACCCAAAGGCGTTGTCTTCAGATAGTCATTATGAGATTCATTCTTAAGATTCCACCACGAAGGTGCCATTTTAACATAATTTGCTACAAGACATTCCTTTAACAGAGATATCCATAAAGACATTCCCTAAACAGAGATAGCCTTAAAGACATCCTTTTAACATAAATAGCCACAAAGACATCCTTAAAATAGAGATAACCATGAAGACTTTCTTTTTATCAAAGATCGCCACAAAGACTTTCTTTTAACAGAGATCACCATAAAGACTCTCTTTTAACTGAGGTAGCCATAAAGGCGTACTTTTATGGAAATTGGTGTTGTTAATGATAGAGATTCTTCTATACTCACCATCATGAGGTTTGCCTCTCATCGTTGGTACTCACCCAACCGTCCTTTACATATTCCACATGATGTCGTGGCCTAGCCAAAGTCTTACACTATATGGTCTTTAGAGTGCCATGGATTTTTCCTTTCAGAGAAAAAAATGTTTTTAGTCCCGATAGACCCCTTTTGACCACTCAAGAGATAGACACAAACACTTAATGTAGACTAATGTTTAACAAACTTATTTCTTTTAGACTTGTTTAGGACAGACTCATTCGTGCTTATAGACATGTAACATATTCCCTTAAACTTCATGTATACGTTTCACAACAAACTTGTTCATGTCATTAAAACACACATATGCACACTTTACTCATTCAGACACATTAACTATTTTTCATATGAACCGTTCATACAAGTTCCTCACGCATACATTTCACATAGAATCATCATATCATGCATTTTAGCTTATTTTCATAGAAGTTCTAACATGCATAATACATTTGCAAGAGCCGGCTTAGAAATTCACCTTACAACCTAGATGGCTATCAAACTTCAGATGTAATCTTTCCCTGTGACAACAATAACTTAAGTTCTAGATTTTTCATCCAACCAGATGCTATGACCTCCTCGTCTTTTCAGATAGAGACACTTTGTTAATGCTTATTCGAGTAACCTTTCACCTATACTTTAACTCAAACATGTCACTAAGCCTTATTTTCTTCAGGTATACTTACTAATATGCACTTCCTTAATATACACAATCATGAAATGTACCTTATTGAGAGAGAAATCACTAGCAAAAATCGGGTTTTTAGATCTATCTATTAGGAGGCAGCCTTCATCTACTTATGGCCCTCCTCCTTAAGAAGGAAGGTAACCCCTTTAACTTAACCCCGGTGTCCTCTTAACTTAAGTTTTCATGGGGACTTGGTACAGGTCATGTCCAAGTAGAGTGGCTTATCAAAATCTGCCACGTCTAAGAACTTACCTGATACTCTTTCAGCCTTTGACTCTTCTGATTCACGTTTGGTTAGTTCTCATCCAACTTTCCTTACAAATAGATTGATATGAAACCACTTTGGTCACTAGAGGTTTTATGTCTTCTAGCGTGGCCTCATACCTCATAACCATCCTTTTCCTTTCACTTATCACCCTAATCTGATTAAGAATCCTTGTCTACATATTTCCATATTATAATTCACCCATTCTATATGTTAAAAATGTATTTGGGTGACTACTACTATTTAGTCAAATATTCCTCCTTATGGTTCCTTAATCGTTCCTATTATAAAGGGTCGTATAAAGAAAACATTCTTGGTTCACTTATTCTATAAGCCAAAATAGGCCATTTTGGCCGATCACTTTTCTGCTTGTCATTTTTCTATATAAATATACGCCTAATTTAGAGACTTATACACTCTTACCGTTATTCCTTGAATCGTTGTACTTAACTTAGCCATAAGTTTTGTGCCTCCAGAATACGCCTGACTAAGGCATCACAAACATGCTTGAAAGCAACTTATACTTAATCTAATCCTAAAGTTGGACAACTTAAAGCTATCCTTTTAAGACTTATTCTCCTGTACTATATTTCAAACTTTCAGGACTTCACCCAAGGGTGTACTTAAAGGGTTGTTATACTTGTCTAGTTCTAACACTATACGTATTCGAAACTTATCTCATCTGCCTTATTTACCTAAATAGTATCCAAACACTAAGGATCCACTAAGCAGTGTGTTATATACCACACTTTAATCTATTTATCTAATTGCATATTTTTAAGCTCCAGTGCACGCACACTAGGGCGCAGTCACTAAATCAAGCTCCCATGATTCAATTTCCATAAAATTCAAAGAAAAATGGCTAAGAACCTACTCGTAATCAAAGGGCCAAATGCTTGAAACCTAAAGCTTTCTTCTTTTCTTTTTCTCTTTGGTTTATACAACTTGGGGAAGAAGATGATAACATCTTCCACTAAGTTTTTGGCTTATATATTATGTTTAATTTTAATTAAGTTCATTTAATTAATTTAATAATGGTTAATTAAGCTTTAATCTTAAATTAACTTAAGCTAATGACATTTAACATCACATCCCACTATCATCCATTTAAAATAGGTTTATTTTTCACTTTAATTCTTTGGATAATTTCTATCTAAGTCCCAAAGCCTTTTTCTAAATAAAAATTTGTAGCTTTTAAACATTTACAGTTTAGTCCCCGAGTCTAAATTAACCACATTTTTAGCTAAATTACTTAACCAAATTTTAATACATCAATATAATAACTCTACAAATATCCATATATAGTATTTATGGACTCAATTTATAGAAACTAGATCCTAAAATAGTGTTTTTTTGACATCATTCGAAACTGGATCATTACAAGTCCCACCAATAAGAAATTTCGTCCCCGAAATTTTCTTGGAAAGAAGTGGGGATACTGGATCTAATTGTTTCTTTTGGTTCCCAGGTCACTTGTTCTGCGCTATGACTTTGCCATAAGACTTTTGCAAATGGCACACGCTTATTTCTTAGCACTTTTACTTTTCAAGCTAAGATCTCTATAGACTCTTCTTCATACAACATATCAGATTGAACTTTGATTGATTCCATCGATAATCACATTGATATCGTCGAAGCATAGATACATGGAATACATCATGGATCTTTTGCAACTCCAACAATAGAGCTAGAAAATAAGCAACCGATCCAACTTTCCCTTGCGGCCAAAGCACATGATATTTTTTTTCCACTGAAAGACTTTCAAAAACACCTTATCACCACAGTATACTCGATACATTTTCGCTTCAGATCGTTGCTTTATTTGGTGTGTCTTTATTTGGTAAGGTGACAATTACCTATAGACTTTAACGCTCATTGCTTTACTTTATTCCTAGCTTAGGAATTTGTTAGATTGTAATACACTTGCAAAGCCACAAGCAACATTATGATGAGATCTTGTCTAGCTTTGGGCTTTGTGGGTTGTTATCAAGGTAATCAGTACTGTAACAGTGGACGTACCTTTTTTATCTTGTTATTGGTACGTACAAGTATTGGCATGTATCATTGTACCATTTTAGATTTTATTGGTGTTTTAAAAAAATTCACACAGATATATATTAATAGTCTAATTTTTAATTTCTTAATAAATTATATATTATTTTGGTAAAAGAATAATTTATATATTCTATATACATGTAAATATATTTATATGTAAATTTAAGTTTTAAAATTATTAATTTGGTTCAATAATTTAATCTAATAACTTTTATTTGCAAATGAAATTATAGAAAAACAAAATGGTTAAAATTAAAAAAAGTTGATTTAAGATATCAAATTTTTGTACCAACCGATATAGGCCGATAGGCACTAGTTACAAGTCGGTATTGGTCGAAATTGATGGAAACATGCTAAAATGGTCAAAACACGCTAACATTTTGATTGAAATAGAAAATAAACTACTTGGTACCGATTTAGGATCAAAACGGTACGTACTGGCTAGTATGGTACTAATTATCATGCTTATTACCCTTTGTGTTAGAACTATCAAACTTCGATATAAAACTAAATAAATTATAGTCGTCATGTCAGATCATCAAGAACAAAAAGTAGATGCAGAAGTGTACTTGAATACATCAATATCTTAAAATCTTCAAGTGTTGTAGTTTTGATCTTCCAAATTAACACACAAGTATTTTAGAGAAGACGACTCTCTCTTTTCTGAATATGGGATGTTAAAAAAGTATTTTAGAGAAAATTTCTAATCAACACATCATCAATTAGAATTTAGTTACTAGAATATCTACACATATTTAGCTCATACATTATTTAGTAATTGAAGTTAATAACCTTTAACCATATTAGACAATTTTTAATTTAGACTAACCTTTTATGCAATATTTTTTTAAACCGGACTGGCACCGATTTGACCAGTTCAATTAAAAAACTATTAAAATTAAAAAAATAAAAGAATTTTGAAAACCCCAGTTTAACCGATTTTTAACGAGTTCAACAGGTTTTTACTCAATTCAATCGGTTTTTTAGCTGGTTTGACCGGTTTGTATCAATTCTTAATTTAAATGGTTCAACATCGCTTTCTAAACTGATCTCTCAGTCCAATTAATTCAATTGACCGATCCAATTCGATTAAAAAAATACTTTTATAATAATAGATAATAACATATAATTATTTTTATTATATATATATGACGTCGAAGTTTTAACATTTTATTTTAAGGTTTTATAACAATAGGAATTTGCATAAGTTTGGTATTTGACTAATTCGACCCAAAATATGCGGTGATCGTGTTAAAAGTAGATTGTGTTTCTCATCTTTAAAGGCAGGCAGGTAGGTTATAATTGGATTTTCCTTCTAATGAAGCTTGAAGCTGCCACCTTTATTCTTGAATGGTTTTGGGTTAGACTTTAAAACACTTTATACATGTAAGTGGGCCATAATTTAATCATTTTATTATAACTCAAATCATAGTGGTGTTGTAATATATAATTTTGGATCCCTTTTATATGTTCCTACCTCATCTCATCTTAATCTTTTGGTTGTGAAATTTGAAAAATCATATAATAATCAACTTTAGACATTCTTGGTGCCAATGAAAAACAAAATAACTCGTAATATTTTCTAATATCTAATAATTATTCAATTAAATTCAAAATCAAGAATAAGCTTAATCACATAAACAAAACAAAAAACTCTTTCAATCAAGTTTCTTACTACTCAGTTGAACGGTCATCCAAAAATTTATCTTGAAAATCAATTTTGAAAATTTGATTGGTGGTTGAACTGGTCAAATCACTAGTTCTCAATTCATTTGACTCGAACAGTTCAAAAGAAATAAATTGTTAAAAACTTCAAAAATTTTAAAAATATAAAAATTAATTCAATCGTCGATTTAACCAAATTTTTAATTCGATTTAATTGATCTATACCGATTCATAAAGCAACCGATTTTATACCTTTCACCGGATCAATGACTTAACTAATTTACAACCCAATCAGTGAATCCGAATAAGTTGAAATAACATTGGTAAAAATTAATAATTCTATTAGGATCGACCGATTAAGCAACGAATAAGAAAAAATAGCGGAATAAATAGAGAAATTGAACATACAAATTTAACGTGGAAAAACCCCTCCAAAGAGAATAAAAAATCACAAGCAAAGATAATTTTACTATAATGGCAAAAGAACGGAGAGTACAAAAGATGTAGATAAAGACTAAACCCCGAAAACCCAAAAATAAAGAACCCTCAAAACGTAAACACAAAATTATCTAAATGTGTTATAAATTCTAATCTCTAATGGTGTATTTTTTTAAGGTTATAAAAGAGCCTATTTATAAGCTAAATTCATAGGTCAAATAATAATAAAATAATCTAGACTAATCAAAGTTTAATTAAAACAAATAAACAGAGTTTAACTAGAAGATTATTTCTTAAATTTAATTGAAAATAAGAATCATTCATGATACGTATATATTATACATTTTAGGAAGCAGAAGCAAAGCGGGGTTTAAAATTGAAAAGGGATTCAGCATTGGAATCTTAGAGCTGGAATAGCTTGCTTTTTAATCAGCCAAGTTTCCATGCAGAACCAACTGATTTAACGCCGATCCACATTGTTGGAACTCATTTTCCTTTCGGGAATAGAATTTGGGCTTTTATCTTTAGAATCCGTTCTTGCTTTTCAGTTTTCTTCCAAGGATTGGATAATATCGTTTTTCAAATTTAAGCCCTGTAAAGTGAACCTATATATACCATATATATTATTTTTACACTTAAAAGAAGTCCTTAACCTTGGATTCTTTACCTAGGGTTAGGTTAAAAAAAAAAAAACGAGAATACTATAAATTGAATTGAAATATATTTGATTGGGTCAATTTTTATTATTAAGTTAAAATATCGAAATTATTTATAGTGAGTTGAATTTCAATTTTTATTTAATTTATACTTTTTAATATGAAAATAAATATGTTATATTGTATACTAGTAAAAATGATTTTAAAAAGTATATAAATAATTGTTTTTAATTTTAAAAATTAATGAATATCTGAATCCCGTTTAATTCAATTATGTTCTATTATTTGGTTTGTTTGTTTTTTTTTTTAAAAAAAAAAGCAGAATTCTTCGTAGTGACTTCAATTTTTTCCCCGAAATCCATATTTATTCCTATCTATCTAAACACTAAACCATTGTTTCAAGTGAAAATCCATCTCTATTCCTATATTAGTAAACCCTTATTTGAAGTTACATTATCGTAAATTATATGTATGTTATAGCAATATGAGTTACAAAAAAGGAAACAGAACCAGAACCTATGTGGTACAGTTTATATGCGGCCATTTGGCACACTAAGATGATGATAAATGTAGTTAATAGGTTTCATTAAAAAATGTCTTATAGGTTAAAATATTAAGATAAAATATTACAATAGTTCCTAGCATAAAAAAAAAACCATCAAATTGTATTACGATAACAATACGGCAATAACTAATATCAAAGAACCTAGAAATGATAAAATGATAAAGCATATTGATTGAAAATATCATATTATATAAGAGGTGGTAGCGGATGACTTAGTGGATGTAGTCAAAATCGCATTTGAGGATAACATTATGGATTTGTTTATTAAGATTCTGGTGGCTAGGATTTTTGAGAAACATGTAAAGGGCATGAGTATGCAAAATATGATTTATCTACTTCATTAAGGCAAGTGGAAGATTGCTGGGATCTATTGCCCTCAGTGTAGTTTTTTGTCATAATGTACTTGTAATTTTTCAAACAATTTGGATTAATAAAATTTCATCATGGACATTACTATCATTTGTATTTGTCCTAAACATATTTTTTTTGCAAAGAAAAATGAACAAGCAAATATTGGTTCACTAATTACCTAACATTTAACTAATATTAAGTTGCATGATATAGGGTAGCAGACCAATATTGTATTCAAGTTATTTTGGAGCAAGGAAAGTTGGATATGACCTAAAAAGAACAAAATAAACTGAAATAGAAAGCAAAGAAAATTAAAGTAAAATAGAGAGAATGGTAGAAAAAAGATTTGTTTTAAGAGGAGAGTTCAAGATCTCGTTGGAAACATGTTTCTTGATGGAAAAGAAATCGATCTTAAAGAGAAAAATACCACTAAACCAGATCTAAAAAAAAAAAAACAAGAACAAAACAGATTAAGAATTAAAGAAAAAGAAGAGAAAACTATGAAAGAAATAGAGAAGAAACAATTGATTTAAGAAACGAGAGAGATCTTATTCAAAGATACAATCTTGAGAGAAAATCACACAAAATTGAATGGGAAATTGAAATCTTGATCATGAAAAGATTATGAACAAATTGAATTAGATTCAAGGAACAATTAAAGAAGAAAAAAATAAGTAAAAATAATATAACCTCTCCAACCCGGCTTAGACGTTATGGTCAAATTGTGAAAACTACATTAGTCATTGAAATGACTAAGTAATCCTATGAACCATAAAATCTTAAATCGACTCACTTTGGAAAACCACATTGCACTTGCGTTAGTTTGGAAAAAAATTACATATATTAATCCGCCTATTCTTAAGTATCATTTTTTTTTAATGATAATGACATTTCTAGTAACCTGTTGTTTGTCGTCTTGTTTTGCAAAGTTTTGTTATCTTTTAATGTAGCGAAAAATACTATATTTTCAATTGGTTGAATAATGCATGTATAAAACCCAAATCCAAAAACCACAAACCACAATCCAAAATAAGGCTTATAGTCCAAAAATCACATAAAAACTTATAGAAAAATATTTAAAGTAAAAAAAGTTCAAGTTCATGATACGTCAGTATGTCGGGTTCGATCCTTGTCTCTATCATTACATGAGAAGTTAAGACTAAAGTGTGAGCTTAAAATAGCTCAGTGTGAGTCGATGTGAATCAATAACAATATGGTACATGGCATATTTCAATAATGCATGAGTATGATGCAATGCAAATAGGTTCCTACCCATCCATCTGCTACACACCACGAGTTCCCCATAACTCATCTACCAAACAGCAAACAATGCGATCCGAAGCTCGACGTGGATAAACTACTGGTACAGTAGTGTAGACAAACTTCTAATAAATACACAAATAGGCTGCCAATATCATGGATAAGCCGCCAATAATGCGGTAAAATCGCCAATCTCCTTGGTATTCTTGGTGTAGTGCATTGACAACAATAATGTGAACTTTATCTACCACCGTGTCACACCTCAAAATTGGGCCTAGGAGTTTTAAGGGTAAAATGAGAATTTTAGCTTTAGTGTGCTCGAGAATTTCGTGGCGTGGTAAACGAAAAATGTTTTCATCTATGACTTTTTGAAAATCAAAACAATTTTTGATAAGAATATTGAAAGTACTTTCAATTTTGAAATAATGACTTTTTTTTGTAAAAGGGTTCAATTTAGGAGTGGTTATAAAGCAGTTATACTAAAGTTTTAAACATACCTTATTTTCCCCTTCAAATTTGCAAAATCACGATAGTTTTCTTTCATCCTTTGTGTTTATCGTCCCTTCTCCTCTCATTCAATTTTGATTTTCAAACTTCATTCCTTTTATTTCTATCATCACTTAAGCCATAATGTAACAGTCCGATTTAGACTCTAGTTGGACTAGTGATTTTGGGACCACAAATCCGCGTAAGAAATATATTTAAATATTATTTTCCGTTCTTATGATATGTGAATTAGCATGTGTGAAAGTTTTGTATGAAAATTTAATCATTTGTGTGCTCAATTTGATAAAATGACCTAATCGCGTAAAATGTAAAAGAGGCCTTCTAATTGTTTAAGTGCCTGTTTGATATGTCTTTGTAAATGAAAATTCCTTATGTTGATATTTGACCATTTTAAGCTTGAGTGGACATTAATGAACTTGTATTTTAATGGTTTAAATGTTAATTAAATAAGGGTAAAATAGTAAATAGATTATTTATGTATTATTAATAAAACCAAAATCAAAATTTGGTGTTATAATCATCCATATAGCTGAATGTTGAGAGAAAAAGAAGAGAAAAATATGGTTTTAGGGTTTGGCACTACTTTTGCATGATCAAGGTATTGAATTTGCTCGGTTTTTGATAATTTCTACGTTTTTGTGGTCGTTGCTTAGTATACTATTAAGCCCATGTCTCAATTTCTGATTTTTTTGATGATTTTGAGTTGAGAAATTGATGAAACTATAAGCTTTAAGAAGTTTGATGTTAGTAAATTAAAGATATGTGTTGGGTTAGTATATTTTGTCTTTGAATTTTTGATGAATTTGAGTAATTTGGACTAAATTGAGAAATTTGTAAATTGAGGGACTAAAATGTAAAATAAATAAAATATGTGGGCTTGTATGAGCTATATGAAAATTCGACTAGACATGTGTATAAAGAAATTATGTGTATTTTGTGATTTTGTAAAATAGGGACTAAAGCGTCAAAACGTGAAAATGTGAGGGCTAGTTTATAAAGTGCCTTAAATAAGTGTTTTTGGATTGATTTGAATGAATGTGAAAGTGAATAAATTAAATTTGAATTGATATAGATTAAGAACCAAAGAAAACAGAATTAGATCGGGGAAAGTCGAAAGTCGTCGAGTAGCCAATTCTGTTTATTCGAATTCGTACGAGGTAAGTTGATATACAAATAAATGTATTTTGAATTGAATTATTATTTCTTATATGCTTTTGAACAATGTTGAATGATTACATGTGTTGAGAATGAGATATCCAAGAAAGTATCGACAAAGTTCCGACATTCGAAAGGCCCCGTACGAACCTTAGGAATAGTTAGGATACATATGTCATGACATAGGATCCGATATGTGTTATCGTGTAAGACCACATCTGGTACGTTGGCATTGACTTATGATTTACATGTAAGACCATGTTTGGGACATCGACATCGTAGTTGATTTCGTGTAAGACCCTATCTGGGATAATGGTATCGATTTTGATTACATGTAAGACCATGTCTAGGACATTGGCATTGTATGAGCTTTTCGAGTTATCCGCGTATCCTTATGATTTCGAACGGTTCAACGGGCATTCTGAGATATGAATGATTATATGAAATGTGTATCTGATTCAGGTACGTTTGAATTGTACACTATGTTGAGAATGAAAGGTAAGTACATGTACCTTTGTGAACATATGATATAATTATGAGAAAACATGTTATATGAGCATATGGATTGAAAATATGTCAATTGTATGTGAAATATGTGATCTATGTTAGTTTCTTGGCCATGAAGTATATGTAATGTTATGATGTTTATATGCTTAAATTGATAAGTTTATTTGTATAAGGCTTACTAAGTTTTTGAAAGCTTACTTTATGTATGTTTGCATTGTTTTATAGATATCGTAGCTATCGGGAGCTCAGGAATCATCAAGGATCGTCACCACACTATCTAACCTTAGTTTGGTACCTTTTGACATTGTGAATATTAGAATATGGCATGTATAGGCTAAGAGTATTTGGATATGTTTTGTAATGTATATATCATGCCATGTGGTATGGCTAGTTTGAGGTTGAACTTATGGTTTGATTTTGGTATATGATATGTGATGCAAATTATGCTATGTGATGTGTTTATGAGTGATCAAATAAAATGGTCAGTTTTGGTAAGTTTTAGAATGTGCAAATTTGAGATATTGGTAAGTTTATAACATGTGTTTGAATGATGTAAAATAAGATTATGAAACAAATGTTTAGATATGATTTTGTTTTATGTTTTGGCATAATTTGGTATGAATAATGATATGGCATGAATGATATATGTTTTGGTATTGAAATTTGGTTGAAATTGTAGTACAAATATGCTTGGTTTGATGCTTGTAGGTTTGACCCAAATTGGGTGGCAAATTGGCTTTTCAAATGGCCTATTTTTGTCCACACCGGCAGATACACGGGCGTGTGTCTCAACCGTGTGTGACACACGGTCATGTTGCACGATCGTGTGTCCCCTGGGGTACCCTACGATTTTAAGATAGTCTTGAGCACGGCCAAGGCACACGAGCGTGTGGCTAGCCTTGTGACCCAAGTTAGTCTCAACCACAGCCAAGGCACACGGGCATGTCTTTTGGCCGCGTGATTAAGTCAGTATGTATACCCTGTTTTGACACAGCCTAGACACATGGGCGTGTCTAAAGCCATGTGAGGCACACGGTCTGTTTACACGGGTGTGCAACCTCTGTAACTTTAAAAAATGTTTAATTTTTGAAAAATTCTATATGAGCTTGATTTAGCCCCGACCCCTTTCTAAAGCGTGTTTAAGGTCTCGATTATATAAATAAGGGACACTATATTGATGTTCGATCTTTGATGCTATGATATTTGTGAAATGAATGTGAAATGTTTCGATTTGTCCGGCAACGCCTTTGACCCTAGTCCGGTGATGGATATGGGTTAAGGGTGTTATATTTAGTTGGTATCAAAGCTACAGTTTAGTCGATTCTAGGACTAACGTAGCGTATGTGAGTCTAGCTATACATGCCATATTTATAAAATGAGATAGTGTGATGAATCCTGACAATGAAAATGTGTTTTTATATAGCAAATGGATCCCGAACGAGCTATAGCTGACGATGTCGAGAGCAATGTGCCTGCTCCCGTGCAAGGGACAGCACCATCTGACTCTAGATCGGCTACGAGTAGCCATGATGAAGAGGCTAGACAAGCCTTCTATCAAATGATGAATGATTGGTTCAGTCAGTACATTAGAACTAATCCGACTGTTCAACAACCCCCAACCCCGGTCAATCCTCCGCAAGTCACTGCTATGTCACAAGCTAATCTGAATCAATTGATTAAGCCTCTGGTTGATAAGATTAGAAAATGTGGGGCCGAAGAATTCCGTCTTACAACTAGTGATGATGCTGAGAGAGCCGAGTTCTGGTTAGAGACCATGATAAGAGTATTTGATGAATTGTTTTTAACTCCGGATGAATGCATAAAATGTGCCATTTCACTTCTAAGAGATACAGTGTATCACTGGTGGAAGACATTGATATTTGTGGTTCTGAGCGAATGAATTACCTGGGATTTCTTCCAAGCTGAATTCCGAAAGATATACATCAGTCAGAGATTTATCGACCAGAAAGAGATTTATCGACCAGAAACATAAAGAGTTTCTTGAGCTTAAACAAGGTCATATGTTTGTTATAGAATACCAGCGAGAATTTGTAAGATTGAGTCAATATGCTAGAGAATGTGTTTCGACTGAAGCTATAATGTGCAAGAGATTTGATGATGGATTGAACGAGGATATTCATTTGTTAGTCGGGATTCTAGAGATCAAAGAATTCGTTGTGCTTGTTGAGTGAGCATGTAAAGCCGAAGAACTCAAAAAAGAGAAAAGAAAAGCTGATTCAGAAGCTATAGATGTGAGAAAGAGATCTGCAAGTAAATCATTTCAGTTTGCATCAAAGAAGTTCCAAGATGATTATAGCCGTTCAAAGGCTAATGTAGGACATCTGAGTAGAGATCGTATGAGATCGCATTCGAGCTTCAGCTACTTCTATTGCTAGTGCTGAAAATGCCAAATCTGATGGACCTGAGTGTAAACACTATGGTAAAAGACATCCCAGACATTGCAGACTATATGATCAGGCCTATTTTAAATGTGGATCTTTAGACCATTTCATCCGTGATTGTCCTGAATTTGTCGAGCAAAAGATTGTACAAAATCTAAGACTGAGTAACACCTCAACTCGTGGTAGACCTCCCAAAAATACAGGAAATGTGAGTGGTAGTTAAAGAAGGATTAAATACACTGCCGTTCGATCTGAGGCTCACGTACCTGCCAGAGCCTATGCCATTCAAGCTCGTGAGGAAGCTTTGTCACCAGATGTGATTACGGGTACATTTACTCTTTATGATACGTCTGTGGTTACTTTGATAGATCCTGGAACAACTCATTTGTATATATGCATGAATTTAGTATCCAGTAAGACTTTGCTTTACTCTTTATGATACGTCTGTGGTTACTTTGATAGATCCTGGAACAACTCATTTGTATATATGCATGAATTTAGTATCCAGTAAGACTTTGCCTGTAGAGTCTACTGAATTTGTGATTAGAGTATTGAACCTCCAAGGCAAATGTGTCTTGGTTGATAAAGTCTGCAAGAAATGCCTGTTACTGTTTCGAGACATTTGTTTTCCAGCTAATTTAATGTTATTGCCCTTTGACGAGTTTGATATAATTTTGGGTGTGGATTAGCTAACTTTGCATGATGCTATCGTAAACTACAAATGGAAAACTATTGATTTGAGATGCAAGATTGATGAAATAGTCCGAATTGAATCTAGTGATTTAAATGGGTTACCGGCTGTGATTTCTTCGATGAAAGCTTTGAGAATTGAGAGAAAAGGTTGTGAAGCTTACTTTGCTTATGTGATCGATTTGAAAGTGTCAGAAAAGAAAGTTGAATCAGTGTCTATTTTCTGTGAATTCCCTGTGTCACAACATCAAGGGCAATATGCTCAACTTTAGGGTGTCTTTAGGGGTATGTTGCGACATCCTCAGGTTATGTCACGACATCGAAGGCAGTCTTGGAATTATTCTATTCTACTCCTTATGTTGCAACATCAGTGCTCCATGTTGCAACCTAGTGACCAATATCAAGTTATCGCATATTCTAATGGTCTCCTACACACTCCCAAAGTGTATTAGCCCACCCTTAGGCCTCATTCAGCCTCTAACGTAAATAAGAGACATAAATTGCACAATTTATTAAACTTAACTAAACTTACAATATTGTAATTATAACTTACCTAAAATGCTTATATTCAATCTCTTAAAGTGCGAAAAGTAGTTTAATCTACTACACCAAATTACAACAGATTAAACTCCCCCACACTTAATTCATTGCTTGTCCTCAAGCAAAACAGGCAAAAATAATTAATGAAAAGACGACCCTTGTGCAAGTATAGTAAAAATTTTAGCTTTGAAGCACATGAATAAGCATTTCGTATTCACACATAATCTTGGCGTGAGATATAGTTGACTTACCACTTTTGATATCAAGCATACAAGCATTAAGGGTCTCGAATGTAAGAATCCATCAATAAATTATACAAGTAATTTGATTATCCTAACATAATACACATAGTCATAAATGTAATTATTTAGTATGATTTTGAATTGTTAATAACCCTACCTAGATCGCATAAGGCTTTTCAACTTGTAACATTCTAAGGCTTAAGACAGGTAAGGATTTCAAGAATAGTAAGCATCAAATAGTTTCAAGCATGAAAAAAGTTTGGCACATCATATTGTCCCCTATTCTCCCCTTTAGTGACCTATTCCCGCTCATTGCCTTATTTCTCTTTCTCTCACCTTCCTTTTATCTCCTTATAGGAAATCTCAGTATCATATAGCAACTACAGCTAGCTCATGAGTTTTTGTGCAATAATGAACGAGTTTTTCTATGGTTGTGACTTTCTTTCTTTTTTATGGTACCTCACTTATAATTGCTTTTACTTTTCACAATTTTTTCTACTTCTTACATTTTATTTTTTGTTTCTTTTCTTTTTTCACTTTCAGGCTAACCTATAATCACTATACTCTACTAATATTTCCTATCACTCTATTTTTACAAAACCATCGTAATGTATCTACTTAACCTTCAAATATGTATGGCCAGACGTCTATAATCATGCAATTCGAAAAAAAAAGGTAAGCACAAATTATCATTTTTTGCTCAGGTTTTGTATAAATGTTCATCAAGAAGGGTTTTCTGGCTCAAACTAGGTACTAAGGATACATAAATAAATGTTAGCTTTTTAGCTCTAGGTGTGTACCAAAAAATGCCTTAGGTCATCCCTAGGTATCTCAATATTCACAACTCTAATCAACCAAACAATCACAAATTCAACAATTTATCATTCATATTAGCATGCTCGTTTCTTGGTATTCTCTATATCATTTGGTACATTCAATTGCTTAATACCTATTTACACTGTAATATATAAAACTTAATAGTCTAATAATCAAAATCTTAAAATCACTTATCCTTATGCCAAATTTATTGTAAATACAATCAACCTATGTACATGCTCCTAACCAATCATTTGTTTTTCTACAAGCTCAAGTACACAATTGACAAGAAAAATCAAAGAAAACAATAAAAACTTCAAAAAAATTTCTATGTTACCCCCTACACCTTAGAACACACATTGTCCTAAATGTGTAGCCCTTCTAAGGTAAGGAAGAAGGTTACCCGATTGATCATGGTAATTCCGTCGGCTATTGGTGGGTGCCTCCTCCTTTCATCATTGAAAGTTCAAAATCGTTATGTTTCTTCCATATGGGGTTCCTACATAGAAAATTTAAACACAAAACACTACTTACTACTCCTACTCCTAACAACTTAAATAAATTAAACTAAACCATCACAAATTTAATACAATCTTTAAAATTAAAATTAAAATTTCAATTATCCTCAAAATCCATCTCATCATCGTCCCTTATCCTCAGTTCTTTCTTCCTCTTCACTCTCCTAATCTTCTTCTTCCTACTCTGGATGTGTCAGCCCAAACATATTTTGTGTATAATTAGGTACCCTAATATTGTTTTGTCACATAATTTTTTGAAAAATAGGGCTCGATTCCTACATCCAATCTAGCTTGGGATGACTGCTCTCGCGAGTGGTCCATTTTTCTCTTCTTTGCGACGAAGCCAACGTGGCCATTATCACTCATTGGCGTTTATTCCACCCTTTAATTTGTTTAGCTCGCAGCTCAGTATACTGTGTATACTGGGTGTCACCAATTATGCTTCAAGAAGGCTTCATTGGTTACTTTGTAGATGCCATCAAAATGTCTGTTTTCTTACATAAGGTCATCACTAAGAGAGGAAAGAAGACTCCCACTCTCTGGCCACTAACGCATCGTTTCATGTTTTTGTATATCCACATTTTGATGCATACGTTTTTTTGCAAAATAGCGTAAAGCAAAACTGCTCAAAAAGTATTGACATTAGAAACATTCAAAGTAGAAGTTATTCTTGTGCATAAAAATTGAATCCATATTTTTGCTTTAGGAAACATTATTTCTTGATTAAAGGAGGTTGGGATATCAGTACTTGGGCGACATTTTTATTTCTTGATTAAAGGAGGTTGGGATATCAATACTTGGGCGACATTTCCATTCACCTCTCATTTCTGTTAAGAAGTTTATAATGTTATCCATATTTATGTTTCTAAAGTATTCCAAATCAGTTATAGAATTCTATAACATCTTTTTCATAAAATGGAATATTATAAAATTCGCAAATAACCTGAGGGGTGATTCGTGCATCTTTCCTTTGCATAGGTATCGATTCCCATGTACGACTTTCAACTTTTTTAGACTCTTAGTCCTGTAAAGAACCATAAAATTTCTGAACAACATGGATAATAGTAGAGCCTTTTGGGATTGTATAAAAACATTCTCATCTATGGTATCTAACTAGAGGTCATGTTTCCTAATAGGGAACCATCAATGGTTCAAATCCCCTCTCTTGAATAAACGTTTTCCCTTGAATTTCTACAAAATATTTTTCAATGTTTGGATTAAAAAATTAGAGGGGTTTGGAACCGTCGAAGGTTCTGGTTCATTAGTTCTTCTAACCTTTCATAGAGGCATTTTGACTATTATTTAAATTCAAAAACTAATGAACTAACAAGTAAAGTTTTTAATGGAATAATAAAAATAGAAGTTAGGAACCCTTAACCTTAAATGGAAATTCGTCGAACTCCCTTGTGAAATCTTGTTCATTCTGTCTTTAAGTCCTTGTACGCTGAGAGTCTACTCCAAAAATAAGAGCTACAAAACAAAGATCTTAGGAACAAAAGAAGATTATAAGGTTTTAAGAATTTTAGGGTTTTAGAAATTTAAAGGATTTATAGAGAACTAGAGGTTAAAAAGCTTTTAAGTAAGGTTTAAGAGTATTTTGGGGTTTTAGAATAAAAATTTTTGAGCTTAAAATTGGGTATAATTAGGCCTTAATCATTCGGGTTGCAGAATTGGATCGAGTCAACCCTGTAGAAAATTACAACAATGTTACGCATCCCTAGAAGTTTGCCATTTTTTTGACATTAGGGTTCTATATTGTGACACACTTTGGAATTTTGGATTTTTGGGTATACTGGTTGTAGTGTTATGACACACAAAGTCTATGTCGTGACATCGAGAAGATTTTTTCAATTTCATCGATTTTGGCCTTGATGTTGTGACACGGGGTTGCCATGTGGTGCTATTGGCTTTTTTTCTACCCAAATCTCCAATTTCTAGAGTGTCACAGTTCTGATACAACATCAGTTTAATAAAATTAAAATCTAGGCTAAATAGTTAGTTAAATATACAATAATTTACAAAGAGTTAAATATCGATTTAAATAATGAAGTTTTACTAGCGGATTCATCTAACAGCACCAGTAATTCATTTAGGGATGATTCTCTGATTCTTTCGTTATTAGTCCATCGTCGGTCGTGCCACTCCACCTTCTTCCGCCTATCTCTTTCTTTTGATATGTTCTTTTGACCTGCATGGATTAAAGGAAGTACGTCTCTTGATTCGAGATTATTAGGGCTACAAATAGATAATTAATTACAATGCTACCCTAACTCCCTTTTATTTTCCCCACTCTACTGATGGCCACATTTAAAAACATTCGTTTCACCATTAATCTTTATTGTTAATTCATTATTTTCCAGATCAATGGTGGACCTTAAAGTGGCTAGAAAAGGTCTACTTAAGAGGATTGGTTCTCTCAATCTTCTTCCAAATCTAGAATTACAAAATCTGCCATGATGATAAAACTACGCACTTTAACTAACACATCTTCCAGTACTCCTTTCGGATGCACTAAAAATGTAACAACCCAAATTTCGGTGAAATCGGAACTGTGGTTTCGGGACCACAAATCCAAGCTGAAAATAAAATTTATTTTTGTTTTATTATATGGTCCATAATATGATAGAAATGTCATGTGAAAATTTTGATAAGAAAATTTTATTGATTATGTGCTTAATTACGAGAAGGACCAAATCGCATAAAATGCAAAAGTTGAATTATAGTAGCTAGAAGGATTAAATAGCTATGGAATTCAAAACTTGAGGTCCCTATATGGTAATTAGACCATTAATGAAAAGTTAGTAGATATTTTTGGATGATTCATCCATGGAAATTTTGATATTTTTGAAATCAGAATAGTTTAATCTATCTATTTGGGGTATCAATTTGAGAAGTTATCAAAGTATGGAAAATGGTTCATGGATGTATATGCTGAAAATTAGAAATTTATGGTAGAAAATGAAAAGTTGTTGATAGATAAACAACTTTTACAAAGTGATTTTTTATGAACATGGTTGTGAAATTGAAGAAAAATGCTGAATTTTTATGAATTCATGTGCTATAAATTTTGTAATGGGATTTTGGTTAGGCTGGGAATAGGGAGTAAATTGCACAAATTTTATTTTCCAAGCCTAGGGACGAAATAGGAATTTATGAAAAAGTTAGGGGCAAAATGATAATTTTTCCTAGGATGTAAATTGAGTCTAAATGAGTATGAAATATGAGAAATTGATGTAAAATTTACTCGTATAGATCCGGATAGACCAAATTCGGAGCTAGAACGAGGAAAGAAGAAAATGTTGAATCAGTAGATTTTACGTACACAAACATTGTCGAAGTAAGTTCGTGTAACTAAATTGTGTTTATTTACATGCTTGCATTGATCGTGTTTATGTAAAATGTATAAATGTCATAAATATGAGAAATTATTACATATTTGATCAATCTCGATAAATAAAAATGTTTAAATTAAAGGATAATGCCTGATAGATAATAAAGGATAAACGATGAGAATGTTACTTATATGCTTCAAATGAATGTGGAATTTGTTTATTTGAATTATATGAATATTATGGATGTATGAAATAATCACATGCCCGATAATGCTTGAGAAAAATGTTTAAATCTTGATTGAATAAAAATAGAAAATTGATGGATATGTGATTTCCCGAAATGAATGAGGTCCTATTTTGTTGCTGATGGGATTTAGCTCAGACGAGTAATCCTATTAACCTTATTACAGAAAAGGATTTAGCCTGGACGGGTAATCCTGATATGAGTCCTCTCGAGCACATGTTATAGATTGGATTTTTCCCGGACGGGTAATCCAGATCAAGCTTCTCAAAGCATATGTCATAAAAAGCATTTAGCCTGGACTAGTAATCCTATTGTATACATGTGTGGCTCGAGAGTGTACTCTCTGATATAGTACCTTATGGGTACCATTGGACATGATTTGACGAATCTTGATTCGTACACCTTGAGTGTATTACTTGTGTATCCATTGATATTCTAAATAAATTCAACGGGTGACAATTCCAGACATGAGAAGATATGAATGATAAAATGAGTTATTACACATATCCGTTTGAAATATTAGAAAATGATGATACATGACAAATGATATATGAAAACATGTGATGATGATATTTGTACATGGATTTTATCTTATGAATATATGTTCATTCTTGATTATGCACTTGTACACCTTGAGTGTTCTAATCATGACCTTGATATTCCGAGTAATATGGGTAAAGTTCTTATATGAAATGATCTGAACTCGAGATGAACTATTATGGAATTTTACTTGTAATATAAAGAGATGATTTATACATGTTAAATGAATACATTTTGCTCAAAGCATATGTGCATGGAAACTTGATTGCTGTTAAGCCCATATATGTTTGAGATGTTATTATGGAATATATTACTAACAAGGGCAATAAGGATGTGTGTAGGGCTTGAGGTCAAATTGATTGAATATGCCTTACATAGTTACCTCAAAATAGAATGAATGGTAAGTTAAGTACCATGTTATACGAACTTACTAAGCATTTTATGCTTACTTAGTTTTATTTCCCTGTTTTATAGTAAATCGAAAGCTCGTTGGATTGGAAGCTTGGCGAAGATCACTCACACTATCCATCGGCCCATGTCGGTACAATATGGTAAATTAATTATGGTTGTGATGGCATGTATAGGATACCTTGGCCATATTGGCATGTAAATGTAAATAATACTTGTAATCTAGCCATTGGAATGGCTAGTAATGGTTTGTTTTAATATACTTGTAATGTCAAACTATAATAGCTACATATATGTTAAGTAGTTGATCAAACTATGTCTAACTTGAGGACTTAACTAAGGTAAGATTATATACATGTATGCATGAAATAATATACAATGTTGAATGATGGAATTTGCTTAAATTGAATGCTTGGAATGGCTAGATTGTACTTGGTATGTCTTAGTGCAGGAAAATGGTAAATTTAGGTGACAAATGAGGCTAGGAAATGGCTTTATTTTGTCCACACAGGCGTATGTCTAGACTATGTGAGATACATGGTCAGGTACATAGGCGTAGTTAGGCCTTGTGTCTACTGTACCTATATTTTGAGGAACAGAATGCTCAGAATTGAGCACATAGGCAGAGACATAGGCATGTGTCACACACGGCCTAAAACACGAGCGTGTGTCTTGGCCGTGTGAAACCTGCGCCTAATTTCGAATTGAATTATTTAACCACACGGCCTAGTACACGGGTGTGTGGCATGGCCGTGTATACAAGTCAGAGAGTTACACGGGGTTGAACACGGCCTGCAGCACGGGTGTGCCCCAGGGTCACATAGGCGTGTCCATTAGACCACACAAGCGTGTGAGCCCTGTAACTTGGAAAAATTTTAAAAATTTCACGAAAATTATTAGGGTTCCCGATTAAGTCCCGATTTGAATTTAATGTTTATATTGAGCCTCGAGGTTCCATTTAAGGATGTTATAAATGATTTCAGAAAATGAATAGTAATTGACTTGAAATATCTGCAAATATTCTGAAAAATTTTGGTAACACCCCGTAACCCTATTCCGGTGACGGATACGAGTTAGGGGTGTTACAGAAAATCTGTCAGCCAACTGTAGTGTTATTTAGGTGTTCTTGAGGTCCCTTAATCCATTTTTTTCACATATTGATAGAGGGCTTAAATTGATATTGGCTCCTAAATCACATAGGGCTCTATTGAAATCAATGCTTCCTATCTCTATGGGAATTGTAAAGCTTCTCCGGCCTTTCAGCTTTTGGGGAACCTGTCTGGAAATAATAGCACTATAAGAAGTGCTCATGTTAACTTGTTTTCCTACCTTAATTTTCCTACCCTTAGACATGATTTCCTTTAAAAATTTAGCTTACTTAGGAACCTTTTCACTTAATTTAATCAAAGGCAGGTTGGCATTTAATGTTTTGAACAAGTTTAGAAAACTTACAAACTCGTCTCCATCCCATTTTTGCTTCTTTTCTAGCCTTGAAGGGAACCGTATCTTTGCACCAGTAGAATTTTTAATTGTTTCTTTCTATGGTTCAACTGCTAGTGTAATTACTTCCTCTAACTCTGGTTCATTGTCAGCTTCTAAGGGTTATTCCTGAAGATCATCAATAATCTCCTTATGCATCTCTTGAGTTGGATTTTTTGGGCTACTCATTACTTTACCCGATCGAAGAACTATTACATTCATATGCTCATTCTCTTCTCTCTAAGGATTACTTTCGATGTTGCTAGGAATACTTGTGCCAATTTGTCTTTCTATATCACCCGTCATGCTCATCAATTGGCGCATCTGATCTTTAAGTTTAGTCAATGTTCTTGTTAAATTGGTGCACTCAGACTGCACCTGCTTCACGTCTATTCTCATTGGCTGCATCTCCCACTCTATTCAATCTAGACATTGACCACATACATTATGATCATTTGAGTTGGCCCTTTCTTGAGGTTTCTATAAATATAGAGGTTAATAGTTAGTGTTTTTAACTTGGTTTGAGCTATACCTCCTCATTAGTTTCCCCTATCTCAAATTTGGGTGATCTCTCCATCTAGGATTGTATGTATTTGAGTAGGGATTTTCACCACTATTTTTGATGTAGTTCACATCCTCATTGGGATTGCTAAAGTAGTGAAAGAGTGATTTGTCTCCACCATAGATAAATGGTGCATTCTTCTCAGCCTCTTTTTGGTTAATTCTGTCTACTAATTGCTTATATCTGTCATCCTCCTAGACATTCTTCACCGTAAATGGTATTTGGCCATATGTATATCGTTCAGTTGGCCACTAGCAAGAATTCATTTCCATATTTTCTATTAATTCGTACGCATCCTTATACGTTTTGTTCATTAGGGCACCTTTTGCTACTCCATCTAATCTTGACCTTGAATACACATCCAACCCATTGTATAAAATTTGTAATTGTAACCACTCAGGTAATCCGTAGTGTGGGCATTTTTGAATTAGTAAAACTTTCATGCTTCATGAAAGCTTTCCCTCTCTAACTATTTGAACATCGAAGTTTCCTTTCTTAGTTGGATCATTTTGCTAATAGGGAAGAACTTTTGTAGCCCATATTGAATCTAGGTTAATTCCTACCTTAATGACTTCCTAGGGTTGTCAGGCCTAGGGTTTTAGGTTCTTCCTCTCCTAAATAGCTGGTCCGCTAAGAAACCCCTGTAAAATAGTTAATTAATTATATCTCTACAAATTAATCCCTCACAAGAGGATTAGTTCATCATGTATCTAATAAACAATATAACATGTTTCAAGAAGTGAACTTTCTTCAACCAAAACCCACAATTGTTGAACTTGGCGTACAACTTATTTTCTCAGAAAACACTTAAAATTATCTGCATGTGTTTCTTATGCTCCTCCCCTCTCTTCGAATAGACCAAAATGTCATCGATGAAGATGACCACATAGAGATCAATGTAGGGCTGAAATACCCTGTTCATCAAATCCATGAACATTATTGACGCATTAGTCAAGCCAAAAGGCATACTAGAAATTCATAATGCCTATAGAAAGTGTAAAAAGGAGTCTTAGGAATATCATCCCTCTTTATCTTAACTTGGTATACCTTGATCGTAGATTAATCTTTGAGCAGATTCTAGCTTCACTTAATTAATCAAACAAGGCTTCAATCTTGGGTAGTAGATACTTATTCTTGATAGTCACCTTGTTTAACTACTTATAATCAATACACAGTTGAAAAGTTTCATCCTTCTTTTTAACAAACAATATTGGTACACCTCAAGGCGAAACAGTTGGTTTAATAAACCCTTTATCTAGCAGTTCTTATAATTGAGACTTCAATTCCTTTAGTTCTACTAACGCCATTCCATACTATGCAATCGATATAGGAGTAGCCCCCAGTGCCACATCAGTTGGGAACTCCACATCTCTATTTGGTGGAATCCCAGGTAGTTCTTCTAGAAACTCGTTCAAGATTGGTACTTGCTCGAAGTCTTCCCTTACCATTTTTGAATCCAAAATATACGCCAAATAAGCGTATCCACATTTTGCAATCATTTTCTAAGCTAAAACTACTGAGACCAAATTATTCCTGACATTACGCTTTACCCTTAAAACATACTCCTTCTTTCCATCAGTGGATAATAAGCATACGCCTCTAGACTTATACTCAATTACTACACTATGTCTTGTTAGCCAATCTAATCCCAATATGGCATCAAACTCGTGGAAACTCAACAATATTAAGTCCACCAAAAATACATCCCCGCTAAAACTCAAAGAACAGTCCTTTACTACCTAATTCACCACAGTACTCTAACTAAGTGGATTCGTAACTATCATGCTAGCCTTAGTAGGGACAACTTTAAGACCTCAACCACAAACTTATCACAGATATAAGAATAAGTAGACCTAGGTCCTACCAATACAAGTATGTTGGTATTGAATAAAGAAAATTTACTTGTGATAACGTCAAGGGCTTCAGCATTCTCATTAGCCTACATTACGTAAACTTTAACTGAGGCTCTTGGGCCAGGCTTGGCCACGTTCCTCCTCGAAGCTCCCTGCACTGGCTTGGACTTCACCACTATCCTAGTCTTCACTTCTAGCGGAGACTCCCTAGCTACCTGAACAAAGTGTTCAATGTTCCTACCTCCTCTTACTGTGCAATCCCTCTTATAGTGGTATTGGGCCCCATAATTGTAGCAACCCCTAGTAACTTTCTAGCAAGTTCCTGTATGGTTCTTGCCGCAACTATTGCAAACAGAAACCTTTATTCTCCTAGACCCTCCAATACTGGCCATAGAAGTAGCTTAACACCTACTTTACTTTCGGCGAAAACCAACAGACTGGGACTCTCTCTCTAGAGTAGCAGAATAACCATTTATGTCTCCCGGCCTTTTGAACCCAACATTAGTAATCGCGCCAAAAGCTTCATGTTTGCTCTTCTTTTTAACCCTAACATTATTCCTCTCTTGAATAACTGGCTCCATTCTTTGAGCCTTCACTAATAAAACAACAAAATCCTTGATCTCTAGGGTACACAACAACACCCTGAGTTCCTTATTCAGTCCTCTTTCAAATATAATACATAGGCTTTCTTCATCCAGAACCAAATCCTTGGCGTATTTGCTCAACCTAATGAACTCCCGCTCCTAATTAAATATTATCATATTTCCCTACTTAAATTCCAAAAACTCTTTCATTTGCTTAACAAAAAGCCTGTTGATGAACTTCTCCCTAAACTTCTTTAACTCTCAGTTCACTTATTCTCTAGGGACCATGCTAATCACTTTAGTCCACCATTGATATGCATCATCTTCTAGCAGGGAGATAGCGCACCTTAAACTCTAAGTTGGGAGCATTGTAGCTCCTATGTTACCAGACAGACTCGAGAAAGTCAGTTCTCTGCTACCACAGGATTGTTTTCCTTACTTGCTCTAAACTCTTTTGCACCACATTTACGAATGGCTTCTATTGGGTCCCCTCGTGACACGGTTACAATTGGGACTAGAGGTGTAGGATTTATCGGTGGTGTAGCCTTTGTCGTTCTTACGGTCTCTTCAAGCCTTACTAATTCATCATGACATTTGTAGGAAGAGGTTGGAGTAGCTCTCACATACTTTTCGAACCATTATTCCATGACATGGCCCATCATCTCCATCAAAGCCTCTTTAGCCTTGGTTTCCAACACTTCCAAGTCGGAATAGTGGTTTCGAGGCCAAAAATTCGACACCAAAATATTTATTTTATGATTATTATGAGGCCTAGAATATGAATATATGCATGTGTTAAAGTTTCATAAAGAAATTCTAAGTATAAGATGCCCAATTGGAAATTAGGGACTAAATTGAATAAATTGTAAAACTTGGATTCTAGAAGAAATTTGTATGAAATTGCTTTAGATTATGAATTAGAAGGAATTAGAGAGTAATTTGTCCAAATTCTAAATTTTTGGACAAAAATGGGCTTGCATGGATGAAATTTTAAAGAAATGGCATAAGGGCATTTTGGTCATTTGTCATTTAAATGAATTAAAATGGGAAAAATCAAGCAAAAATCAGCCATTTTCTACTTCATGGCTACCGAAATGGCTGCCAAAAATTGAAGCGACACCATAGCTAAGGTTTTCAACATTTTCAAGCTTAATAGTAAGTGTTCCCAAGCCCCGTTTTTCATGCTCTTTGTATTTTTGAAATCCCGATAGCTTGCTCTCTCCATTTCTACCCATATTTCATGCTAGGGTTTATGTTTAAAAATTTACCCATGCATGAGTTGCTTGCATTTTGATAGATTATGGAGGAAAATGAAAGATGAATGTGTATTAAACATCTTTTCCTAGTTGATTTTCATGAAAAACCCTTATAGGGACTACTTTGCAAAAGATGTAAATGTATAGTAGAAATGAGAAAATAATGGATAATTTGGGCTAACATAAGAATGAAAAGTGTTCGGCTAGGCTTGGGTAAGATAGAAAGTGCATGTGTTTCATTATACGAGCCTAGGGACTAAATTATAAAAATATGAAAATTTAGGGGGTCATTTGGACCGGGAGTAGATATTAAACTTGAAATACGTAATGTAGTGTGTTAATGAGTTAATTTTGTTGATATAGACCCCGAGGAACAAATTCCGGAGGTCGATCGTGGTGAACACAAGGTTTCAAAATAACCGAAACACAACTCCGAAAAGAATACCAGGTAAGTTCGGATAACATAAAGTAAACCCCTAATATGCATAATTGTAACACCCCGAACCCGAGACCATCGCCGGAGTCGAACACGAGGTGTTAACAGACTTCAAGCCACTTATTAGAAATTTCCAGACAGTCGCTAATCTGCATATGGGTCGCATTAAAAATCATATCTTGAGTTCTGAAACTCGAAATCCAGATCCGTAAATTTTCCCCGAAACTAGACTCATATATGCATCTACAAATTTTTTTCTATAATTTTTGGTAGGGCCAATTAATACAGTTTATTAGTTGAAGTCCCCCATGTTACAGGGATTGACTACACTGACCTTTGCGCATTACAACTTGGATATCTCCCTGTACAGGGCTTCAATACTGATGCCGTTTGTTTCTATAGAAACTAGACTCGAAAAGGAATCTGTACATATATGGCATGGCTTCTAATTATCTCTGTTCAATTCATGATGAATTCCCAAAGTTAGGACAGGGACTCCAAGAACCGTTCTGGCCCTGTCCCATGAGAACTTAAATATCTCTTAACATACAGCTCATATGGTTGCTTCGTTTCTTCTATATGAAAATAGACTCATCGGATTCGATTCCATAATTCATTCATTATTTAATTCCATTTCCCTATTTTTAGTGATTTTTCAATCTCACGTCACTGCTGCTGCCAAAGACTGTTACTAAAGCAACTATGCCTATTTCATGATTTCCTTTGATCTAACTAGTGATTCATCATACATGTCACAAATTATGATCATGACTAGCCATACCAAAGGCTAATCATTGTCAAACATCTCCCTACTACACTATTGCCATATCATGAATTTTAACACCAAAATAATCAACCATGGCATATGGCATAAAAATCAAGTACCAAGACTTGCAACTTAACATTAGAGAACTAAATCCAACCGAACATTTATGCCATTTTCGCATGGCTAAAAGTTTACATACCAAAGTTCAACAAAGCATATTAGCCTATACATGCCAAAATGTTCTCCTAGACTGACTACAAAAAAAGATACCAAAAGTTGCTAGCCGGTGTGATGACTTCGATGACGATCACGAGCACGCAAAAGGATGAGTCCAAGAAACCTAAAATAGGCGACAAGCAAACACCGAGTGAGTATATAACTCAGTAAGCCATAAGCATTATATTGCCGTTCAGTAATAATATATCATAAGAGAAAATAATTAATGCGGATTAAAATCCTCCATCCACACCCAAATCGTGCTATAATTCCTTAGGCATTTCGGTTTGATCTCATACCAAGCCCTACTTTGATATTTCATACATTACACCATATGACATTGCATGCATTTATCTTCAAGTATAATCACCACATAGGTCAAGACTTACCAAGCTAAATTCCAAATATAAATAAAATGTCTATTCCTCATGAGCTCAAGGTGTTTACTCGCATCATTGTCCATGATTGACTCGGTAAGGCCGCACACGTAGAGCATGTATGTTCATTTGAGGATGTGTAATAAGCCCGCACACTTAGTGCTTAATAGTCGAACTCGCACACTTAGTGCTATATAATCAAACTTGCACACTTAGTGCTATACAATTTGAACTCGGACACTTAGTGCCAATTTGTGATCATAAATGTTTACACCCGCACACTTAGTGTGAAACCAATAACTCAATACATCTCACCTCTTTTCTTTCCATTCAATACTTTCATCACCACATACATACATGTATATATATATATATTTATCATTCCATTCAGCATCATTACTTGGACATTACGACCATTTAAATTAGTACAAAATAAGTGCTTAATGACTTACCTTATATTGGATGAAATGATTCCCAATCGACTACTCGATTATCTTTGCTTTGCCTTTGCTTGATTCTCCCTCTTTGATGTCTTGATCTAAAATGAATACATTTAGTAGTTTAATCTTCTTGCTGGATTTTTATGTGTATAATTTAATGGTTTTCACCCCATTTCACAACTATCCTTGTTCAAAATATCAAAACCTCAACCAATATTCGATTAATGCTTCAAGGTCGAATGTATTGTCACCATTAAGTTAATCTAGTCTCAAGTATTTTTAATCCTAATATACAACATCATGAATCAACTCAACCTTATAAGCCAATATTACTCCTACAATCGATTGTAAAGAGTTAACAAAGAAAATATATTTTCACAAACATATACACCCATATGGCCGATTATACCAAATCAAGTTTAACCTTACTTATCTCAAAATTTTCATTCCATACTATCATCCCCATGACATAGCAAAGTTTTGAACCATGGACTAATTAGAACTAAAACTAGCAACTAAAAACATGCATGAATCTCATGGCACAACATCAAACATACCTTAATCTAGATACAAGGATAGCCAACCTCTTCCTAATCCTCTTCCAAACCAACCATGAGCAAGAACCCCTTTCTTCTCCCTTGGGATTTTCGGCCAAAAGGATGAAAAAAAGATGAACAAATTTTTTGTTTTCTTTCTCACCTTCACGGCAATGGGGAGGGGGGGAGAAGCCTTCACACACACATTTTTTTTCTCATTTTTTTATTGCTCATGCACCTTATTTTATTTATTCCAACATAAAACACTCACCCAACATGTTTCATGACATGTTTTGCCCATGATTCCTTGTCATGGCCGACCACTAGCACTTGGGGGGGGAAATTTGACATGCAAGTCCTCCCTTTTGACTACATGTACTATTAGGTCCTTATAGATTAGCCTATCATTTTTCAAAAGTGTCATACAAGTCCTACTAACTGAATTCACATGCAATCGACTAAACCGAAGCTTGAAATTTTCACACATTCATAAATACATATCTAGACAATAAATATTACGTTCAAACATTTCGGTGACTCGGTTTAGCGGTCCCGAAACCACTTCCCGACTAGGGTTAATTTTGGGCTGTCACAATAATTGTATGATCTATGAATGCTTGATGGTTGCATATGTTATTTGTATGAAATATCATAGAAATGCATATTGTTGTTGACATGTGAAAAATATCTCGGTGGAAGTTGACAAAGGGAATTCGATGGATAAACCCTCATTGGCATGTGAATTGAGCTCCTACATGTGTTGCAGCAAGGATTTAGCCCGGATGGGTAATCCGAGATCTCAAGTATAAAAAGGAATCTAGCCTAGACGGGTGTTCCTTGAATGATCAAGCCTCCCGAAGAATATGTGTGTATGATGGATTCAGCCCGGACGGGTAATCCGATTAGGGTTTGAATTTAGCCTGGACTGGTAATCCCGACAACACCTTATGAGTTCGTATAATAGGGGATTTAGCCTGGACAGGTAATCTTGCCATATGATGTGAGGTTCGCGGGAGTGTATATATGAATCATTCGTATGAATTGACGGATAATGGGTATTCCATCGAGATTTCCTAAAAACTTAACGAGATTAACATGGTATACATATGTGAATGAAATGTTGAATGATGAGCTCATCTAGTTAAATTACATGATACATGATTGAGTGTATGTGATAGGAAATCATTTCATAATGGATAATTTTATGGTTTAAGTGTGGATGTATGCTAGTTACTCGGTAACATTACTTTCCAGTTATTCGAGCTTACTAAGCATGAAAATGCTTACCCCCTCTCTTTTCCCCTGTTTTACAGAGCTCGAGGACTCATAAGGATTGGAAGACGGTTGGAGAAGCAACACACTATCAACTAGTCAAGCTTTGGTATAAAGACATTTCTATTTTGTTAATGACATGTATAGGGCTTTGAGTATTTTGTCATATGTGTCATTTGTGTCATTTGAATTTCCAAATGAAGACATGTAAAGATGTATTCATCTTTTTATAGAAGGCCATGGAAATTGGCATATTTGGAAGAAGGTCATGACCTACCTTTATATGCATGTTTATGTTCTTATATGATGGGTCGTTACCAATTGGCAATGAGTCACATGAACGAGCCAATTTCGGATGAATTAAAGCAACATGGGAACCCATATCATTAAAGGGGAAATAACCATTTATGTATGAAACCAATGATATGAGGTTTTCATACAACTATTTTCATTAAGATTATTTACAAATGTAAAATTATGTTTTCTCTCAAACTTGGTAACCACTAAGCACAAGTAGTAGAAAGGGGTGACTAAAGGCTTGAAAGATAGCCTATTAAGGTCCACATGGTTAAACACACAAGCGTGTGTCTAGGCCGTGTGTGACACACGGTCCATCCCCATGAGCGTGTGGTATGGCCGTGTGTCCCCTGCACCTAAAACTTTAAGTTAAATTGGCACACGGGTAGGACACTCGGGCGTGTGTCTGGGCCGTGTTAATTTAACAGAATGCTCAAGTTTTAGACACGTGGTGAGCCCACGGGAGTGTGACTTGGCCGTGCCTAAATGTCAATGTTGCCCACGGGCGTGTAAGATCTGCAACAAATTTCACTTCGGAGAATGCCGAATGAAAAGCAGCACATGTTTCAGATGGGGTTCTCTTGATCATTTTCTCATAGACTGCCCGGAACGAGCTGAAAAAGACGAGGAACTAGCTCTAAAGTTGAGTGCTCTCATTCCACGAGGTAGACCTCCAAGACACCCTGAGAGTGCTAGTGGGAGTCAAGTTGTGATGAAAGACACTGTAAAATTAGAAGTTCGAGCCCCAGCAAAAACGTATGCGATATGTGCTCGAGAGGAAGCCTTTGCTCCCTATGTTATTACGGGTACTTTCTCTCTTTTTAATACAAGTGTTGTTACTTTAATTGACCCAGGGTCAACGCGTTCATATATTTGTATGAGATTGGCGTCTGGTATGAACATATCCGTTGAATCTACAAAATTCGTCATTAGAGTGTCGAACCCACTAGGTAGATCAGTCCTAGTTGATAGAGTCTGTAAGAATTGTCCTTTGACGATTCAAGGTTATTATTTTTCGACTAACCTTATGTTGTTACCATTTGATGAATTTGATGTAATACTTGGTATGGATTGGTTAGCCCTTTATAATGTAATTGTGAATTGTGGTAGTAAGTATATTAAGTTAAAATGTTTGGATGGTAAGATTCTACGGGTCGAATCAAGAGTATTGGGTTCACCGCCGATTGTAATCATGGCAAGGGTTGCCCAGAGATATATGAGGAAAGGATATGAAGCTTACCTTGCAATTGTACTAAACACTAAGGAAACAGAGCTGAAGATCGAGTCTGTGCTGATAGTTTGTGAGTACCCAGATGTGTTTTCGGAGGAATTACCTAGATTACCTCCTGAAAGGGAAATAGAGTTTGGTATTGAATTGGTGCCAGGGATAACTTCCATTTCTATTACCCTGTATAGAATGAAACCTATCGAGCTGAAGGAGTTAAAAGCACAGTTGCAAGAGCTGACGGATAAAGGATTCGCTAGGCCAAGTTTTTCACCTTGAGGTGCCCCCGTGTTGTTCGTAAAGAAAAAAGATGGTTTGATGAGGCTATGTATCGATTATCAGCAACTGAACAAGGTGACTATTAAGAATAAGTATCCTTTGCCAAGGATCGATGATTTGTTTGACCAATTGAGAAGAGCCACCATATTCTCCAAGATAGACTTGAGGTTTGGCTATTATCAACTGCGAGTTAAAGACTCGGATGTACCTAAGACAACTTTCAAAACAAGGTATGGCCATTATGAATTTCTTGTCATGCCGTTTGGGCTGAAGAATGCACCGGCTGTGTTCATAGATCTAATGAATAGGATTTTTCGACCATATTTGGATAAGTTTGTCGTTGTGTTTATTGACGACATTTTGATATACTCTAAAGATGAGACAGAGCATGTAAAGCACCTGAGAATTGTGTTGCAGACCTTGCGGGAAAAACAACTGTATGCTAAGTTTAGCAAGAGTGAGTTTTGGCTCTAGGAAGTTAGATTTTTGGGTCATATAGTTTTGGGTGAAGGCATCCGAGTTGATCCAAGTAAGATTTCTGCAATTGTTGAATGGAAATCGCCTAAGAATGTAACCGAGGTTAGAAGCTTTTTGGGCTTAGCTGGTTACTATCGAAGGCTTATAAAAGGATTTTCCATGATAGCGACTTCGATGACGAAGCTGCTACAGAATACATTAAGTTTGAATGGACAGAGAAGTGTCAGCGAAGTTTTGAGAAGTTAAAGACATTGTTGACCGAAGCTCCTGTTTTTGTACTGCCTGAACTAGGAAAAGAATTTGTAGTCTACAGTGATGCATCCTTAAATGGATTGGGTTGTGTGCTTATGCAAGATGGCAAGGAGATAGCCTATGGTTCACGGCAATTGAAGCCTCACGAAAAGAATTATCCAACCTACGACCTAGAGCTTGTCGCTATTGTTTTTGCCTTAAAAATTTGGAGGCATTATCTGTATGGCGAGACTTGCCGTATATTCACAGACCACAAGAGTTTGAAATTCTTGATGACTCAGAAGGAATTAAATTTGAGACAGCGGAGATAGTTAGAATTGATTAAGGATTATGATTTGATTATTGACTATCACCCGGGAAAGGCGAATGTGGTCGCCGATGCATTGAGTAGGAAATCCCTGTATGCTTTGAGAGCTTTGGATGCTCGTTTGACATTGCTTGATGATGGTTCGCTTTTTTTGAAATGGAGGCTAGGTGACATTTCGCAGAAATTCATGATGCTCAGCTTAAGGATGATGACTTGCAAGCAAAAAGGGCTCAATGTGAGTCAGGTGTTGAATCAGATTTCCGAATCAGTCCTGATGGATGCTTAATGTTTAGAGATAAGGTTTGTGTACCCAAAGACAATGAACTTATTCGGAAGATTTTGCAAGAAGCCCATAACAGTCGTTTGTCTGTTCACCCGGGAAGTACTAAGATGTATAATGATTTAAAGAAGATGTACTGGTGGAGCGGCATGAAAAGAGATGTTTCCAAAATTGTATCGAAATGCCTAGTATGTCAGCAAGTTAAAGCTAAACATCAAGTGCCTTCAGGTTTGTTATAGCCTATTTTGGTTCCCGAATGGAAGTGGGACAGAGTTACCATGGACTTCGTGATAGGACTACCTATGACTCCGAAAAAGAACGATGCCATATGGGTTATAGTAGATAAATTGACAAAGTCGACTCATTTCATTCTGGTAAGGACGAATTATTCTCTTGATAGATTGGCCGATTTGTACATTTCTGAGATAGTAAGATTACACGGAGTACCATTATCGATTATTTTGGATAGAGACCCGAGGTTCACTTCGCGATTCTGAAAGAAGTTACAAGAAGCATTGGGTACAAAGTTGAACTTTGGCACAACTTTTCACCCTCAGACCGATGGCCAGTCTGAGCGGATGATTCAGATTCTCGAGGACATGCTACGTTATTGCATCCTCAAATTTCAGGGTAGCTGGGAAAAATACTTGCCATTGATAGAATTTGCCTACAACAATAGTTTCCAAACAAGTTTGAAGATGGTGCCTTATGAGGCTATGTATGGCAGGAAGTGTCGAACTCCATTGTACTGGACAGAACTTAAGGAAAATCAGATTCATGGAGTTAATCTGATTAAAGAAACTGAAGAAAATGTTAAAACGATACGGGATTGTTTAAAAGCGGCATCAGATAGGCAAAAGTCTTATGCTGACTTGAAAAAAAAGGAAATTGAGTTTCAAGTTGGAGATAGAGTATTCTTGAAAGTATCTCCATGGAAAAAAGTATTGAGATTTGGTTGGAAAGGTAAACTGAGTCCACGATTTATCGGACCGTACTAGATCACCGAAAGAGTTGGACCATTAGCCTATCGTTTGGCGTTGCCACCCGAACTAGAAAAGATTCATGACATATTCCATGTATCCATGTTAAGGAGATATTGATCAGACCCCTCTCATGTGATTTCACTGACTGAGAATGAAATTCGACCGGACATGACGTATGGAGAGGAACCGGTTAAGATATTGGCTCGTGAAGTGAAACAGTTGAGAAATAAAGATGTGGCTCTTGTAAAAGTCTTATGGCAACGACATGGTGTAGAAGAGGCTACATGGGAGCCGGAAGAAACCATGAGGAGTCAATATCCGAATCTGTTTTCTGGAAAGACTTTTGAGGACGAAAGTCCCTAAGGGGGGAGAAATGTAACATCCCAAAATAGGGCCTAGTCAGAATAGTGGTTTCGGGACCACAAATCCTACACCAAAATATTTATTTTATGATTATTATGAAGCCTAGAATATGAATATATGTATGTGTTAAAGTTTCATAAAGAAATTCTAAGTATAAGATGCCCAATTGGAAATTAGGGACTAAATTGAATAAATTATAAAACTTGGATTCTAGAAGCAATTTGTATGAAATTGCTTTAGATTATGAATTGGAAGGTATTAGAGAGCAATTTGCCCAAATTTTAAATTTTTGGACAAAAATGGGCTTGCATGGATGAAATTTTAAAGAAATGGCATAAGGGCATGTTAGTCATTTGTCATTTTAATGAATTAAAATGGGAAAAATCAAGCAAAAATCCGCCATTTTCTTCTTCATGGTTGCTGAAAATTGAAGAGACACCATAGCTAGGGTTTTCAACATTTTCAAGCTTAATAGTAATTGCTCCCAAGCCCCGTTTTTCATGCTCTTTGTATTTTCAAAATCCCGATAGCTTGCTCTCTCCATTTCTACCCATATTTCATGCTAGGGTTTATGTTTAAAAATTTACTCATGCATGAGTTGCTTGTATTTTGATGGATTATGGAGGAAAATGAAAGATGAATGTGTATTAAACATCTTTTCCTAGTTGATTTTCATGTATAGGGACTATTTTGCAAAAGATGTAAATGTGTAGAAGAAATGAGAAAATATTGGATAATGTGGGCTACCATAAGATGGAAAAGTGTTCGGCTAGGCTTGTGTAAGATAGAAAGTGCATGTGTTTTATTATACGAGCCTAGGGACTAAATCGTAAAAATATAAAAAGTTAGGGGCAAAATGGTCATTTGGACCGGGAGTAGATATTAAACTTGAAATACATAATGTAGTGTGTTAATGAGTTAATTTTGTTGATATAGACCCCGAGGAACAAATTCCAAAGGTCGATAGTGGTAAACACAAGGTTTCGAAATAATCGAAACACAACTCCGAAAAGAATACCAGGTAAGTTCGGATAACTTAAAGTAAACCCCTAATATGCATAATTGTATGATTTATGCATGATTGATGGTTGCATTTGTTATTGGTATGAAATATCATAGAAATGCATATTGATGTTGACATGTGAAAAATATCTAGGTGGAAGTTGACAAAGGGAATTAGATGGATAAACCCTCATTGGCATGTGAATTGAGATCCTGCATGTGTTGCAGCAAGGATTTAGCTCAGATGGGTAATCCGAGATCTCAAGTATGAAAAGGAATCTAGCCCGGACGGGTGTTCCTTGAATGATCAAGCCTCCCGAAGAATATGTGTGTATGATGGATTCAGCCCGGACGAGTAATCCGATTAGGGTCTGAATTTAACCTGGACTATTAATTCAGATCCGAGCTTATTAAGGGTGTTTGTCGTTACAAGGGATTTAGCCTGGACTGGTAATCCCGACAGCACCTTATGAGTTCATATAATGGGGGATTTAGCCTAGACTGGTAATCCTGCCATATGATGTGAGGTTCGCGATAGTGTATATATGAAATGATCATTCGTATGAATTGACGGATAATAGGTATTCCATCGAGATTTCCTAGAAACTCAACTAGATTAACATGGTATACATATGTGAATGAAATGTTGAATGATGAGCTCATCTAGTTAAATTACATGATACATGATTATGTGACCAACTCATTGATTGAGTGTATGTGATAGGAAATCATTTCATAATGGATGATTTCATGGTTTAAATGTGGATGTATGCTATTCACTCAGTAAGTTTACTTTCCGGTTATTCAAGCTTACTAAGCATGAAAATGCTTACCCCCTCTCTTTTCCCCTGTTTTACAGAGCTCGAGGACTCATAAGGATTGGAAGACGGTTGGAAAAGCAACACACTATCAACTAGTCAAGCTTTGGTATAAAGACATTTCTATTTTATTAATGACATGTATAGGGCTTTGAGTATTTTGTCATATGTGTCATTTGAATTTCCAAATGAAGGCATGTAAAGATGTATCCATCTTTTTATAAAAGGCCATGGAAATTGGCATATTTGGAAGTAGGCCATGACCTACCTTTATATGCATGTTTATGTTCTTATATGATGGGTTGTTACCAATTGGCAATGAGTCACATGAACGAGCCAATTTCGAAAGAATTAAAGCAACATGGGAACCCATATCATTAAAGGGGAAATAACCATTTATGTATGAAAACAATGATATGAGTTTTAATACAACTATTTTCATTAAGATTATTTACAAATGTAAAATTATGTTTTCTCTCAAACTTGGTAACCACTAAGCACAAGCAGTAGAAAGGGGTGACTAAAGGCTTGGAAAATAGCCTATTAAGGTCTACATGGTTAGACACACGGGTTTCTGTCTAGGCTGTGTGTGACACACGGTCCATCCCCATGGGCGTGTCGTGTGTCCCCTGCACCTAAAACTTTAAGTTAAATTGGCACACGGGTAGGACACACGGGCGTGTGTCTAGGCCGTGTTAATTTAACAGAATGCTCAAGTTTTGGACACGGGGTGAGCCCGCGGGCTTGTGACTTAGCCGTGCCTAAATGTCAGTGTGGCCCACGGGTCAAAGGCGTGGACGTGCCCTAGGCCACATGGGCGTGGGTTACCACACGGCCCATTATACACTAGCATGTGACACCTCTAAATAAGAAAATTTTCTAAAGTTATAAAATGTTCCCGGTCCTATCCCAAACTATCTCCATGATATTTAGGGCCTTGAAGGCCCAATTAAGTGACAAGATGTGAATGGCTGAAAGTTTCAGATCTGAGTTAAACCCAGTGAGTCGATTTAGTATGTTTTAAATGTAAAGTTCCGATAATACCTCGAACCCTATCCTGATAACGGATACAGGTGAGGGGTGTTACAATTTCTCTCTATCTCTTCCCTCTCAGTATTTTTGGAATTGATCAACATTTTCCTTTTTTTTCTTCGCTACAATACATGAGCTTTGTTAGCAACACTATAAGGGACCAAGCCAGATTTATGTAACATGCATTGTAAGGTTTCTAACTAATGATGGTTTTTGAGAATTGACTAAACCAAAACTCTGATACTAATAAAATTGTAGCACCCCATGCCTGACTCGATCTTCAGAATCGAGTATGGAGTGTCACAAGCTAAAATCGTTTAACAAACAAAAATCATTTAAAACCCAAACGTCTTAAATTGACGAATACCTGCTTGCTGAAACAATGTCTCGGTATTTTGAAAAACATATCATAAGCTAAAATAGTTTAAAATAGTACTACTCCACTTATAGCAGGAATACAAGTAAACAACATTTGGTAAAAGCTTTATAAACATTAGCAAGATCGAGTAAAAAGGCTAATGTATTGCTCCTAAAGCGTTAGTTTAACATTCAATTCCATGGTCTAACATTACATAAAATCATTTATCATAAAGCTTGGAAAGGCTACAAATAAACATTCGGAATTACAAAATATTGTTTCTAATTATAGGTTATTAATATTAAACTAGAGGCGACTAACAACATCTTAATACCCTAGAAATCACATGTTACACCAAGATAAGAGATGACTCACAATAGGCAGCTAATCTAGCAGATTCTCTACTACAACAACATCCAACCTAAAGCTTGAAAATAAGAAGAACAAAACTAGTTAAGTTCATAAGAACTTAGTGAGTTACAGGGAAGTATAAACTCACAACAAGGTTTAACAGACATTAAGACATTAAGGCTTAGACTGACGAAAATGGTACACCACATCTGGCAAATACAACTCTATTTATTTCAAAGTATCCGTTAGTGGATACTTCCACAAACAGACTTCGCCCAATGGCAGGACAATCCGTAATTTGAGACCTATTTATATAGGCATTACAGCTTTATTAGTATGCCACATTGGCAAATTACCCTTTTTTGATTGTTTAATGTACAGTTTACAATTCATGCAACATTCACACTTTGTTTTGACACAATACACACCCTTATTATCTACATACACCCTTCCTTGTGCTAGCTTTTGATCCTAGTTCCGAAGAAACATTTTCCTGTATCTTCATACTACTCATTAGAGCTATTAACCAGTCATAACCTCTGTACCTCCATCATCCCTCCTTGTATTTCAAACACATAAGTGTTCCACTGCAAGGCCAGATTTTCACTAGTCACAGTTTGTACCAAAGTGTCATACCAGAGGCAAAACATAATATCCTGTGTCCTCTTTTCTCATCATATGTAACAACCATTCGATAACTTCTTACACCATTATGGATACGAAGCTTGTGCACCAAGGAAAGAGGATGTATACCCATGCACATGCATGACTTCTATTTTTGATTTACTAACTGTAACCGTACATGCATCGACTCCTTTAATGCAAGTACCAGGGCCAAAGGTCAAAGCCACTTACATGGCTATACAGTAAGAAGGATTAAACAAAATAATGCAGATAACAGACTCAAGGTATAAAGGAACTTACCAGAAATCTTCATTTAGAGCTTTTCCTATTCAACGAGTTCTTTTCCTTTAGCACTGGGACCTTCTCCTATTTCTTTGGCTAAAATAAAAAGAAATGAATTTTTAAATATCAAAAACAACCAAAGTTTAATGAAATAACATAAATATGTAGACATGCAAATGGTTTCCAGATGAAGTTTCCTTCCTATCTTATATTAGAAAGAAAAACCTATAGAACAACTCTTACAACAACTTCTTTTCTATGTGGTTAACTTAAAGAGGAATTTAAGAATTTACTAGCAGACATCTTGAAACAAAAGCTTTTATAAGCTTAATAGATAGAACTTGAGTTATGATAACAAAGTCTAATAGAGAAGATGAAATAAAAATCTTCTCTCAAATACTAGGTTATCCTATTTATAGCTATCTCTAAGCCAAGTCCTGATCAGGGTTAAGCTCTAATTAGTAATCATTCTCACACACTTTCATTTTTAACCACATCCTACAAGGCTTCCAAAGTGTCTTGGTTATTGATACGTTACCTCCACTAGGATGCTAAATGACTTAAACATGTCCCACTAACTACTATACTTAAATCTGCAACAACACTAAAATACGGGCGGCAGAATTATTTGTGGAAGAGTCTGTGGACCTCACCCTAATAAGGAACTCGCCAATTTGTGAAGTAAGATTTTGCAGACTTGACAAAGTTCAGCCAAATAATTCGCCACAGAGTTTACAAACATTATCCTGTGTAAGTCTCGCAACTTAGGCGATCTTGCCAACACAATCTCCTAAACAGTACCAGCTTGCCAAACAAAGGTGTGACAAGTTGATAGCATTCTAGAAGAAATCATGACTTAGCAAAGTTTGTATAAATCCTGTTTTGTTTTAAGTATGACATGTATCTAGGTTGAGTTAATTTTGGTATAAGATTATGTTAATATGCACTTTTGAAATAGAAATTTGATGTATGAAATTGGCCAATTGAATGCGATATGTATATGATTTCAGTTTATGGTTGAATTGTGTTAGATGTTGCAATTGTTAATGACTTTGGTGAATAGGTATGAATGTTTAAGATTTTGAATGAATTAAACTAGATAATTAACCTACAGGTGATATGGTATTTATATATTGTTGAATAATGAATTTGTAGCTCATGAATTTAAGTTTGAGGATTGCAAATGTTGTTTGAATTTATGAGATGGATGTATGAAATGGTTGAATGGAATTGCAAGTTGATGTTCATTAAAATTTTTGCAGAAATAGTTTGCCATGTCGCGACGTTGAGCATATGTCGTATGTCGTCGTGACAAGATCAGGCCATCATGCCATGACACAAAGTTGAGATGAGACCTAGTCAATATGTTGCGTCATGACGAGGAACCCCCTAATGTCACAACATCAAAATGGACTTTTAAAAATATTATAGTTTAGTCTGAATTTGATCTCGGGTTAGCGTTAGAGCTTTCATAAGCTTATTTAAGACCCAGAAACAATAATACATTGTATTGATTGAAATTAATCATATAATGGTATAATTTGTTTGTAGTTTGATTGTAGTTTCACTAGCAATGAATGTGACACTTTATAGTTTAAACCTAACAATTTGGTCAGGTATGGGGTGTTACAACTTATCATTAGCATTTTCAATCTTTTTGAAGTCAAGTAAATATTTAAACATAATTTTTTTAAAAATATTTAAACATAAAATATATATATTTTTATATTACGTTATTACATTTTACCCTTTTAATAATTTATATATGAAAGGATAAAATGATATTTTTATATAGTGGAGCGGCTGAGGCAGGATAAAATATTTATACATTTTTACCATTCCATACCCACTATTCAAAAGAAAAAAAGAATCCATCCCACCTCGCCCCGCATACACTTTTCAAACAAAAAGATTCACTCCATTCGGAGTGGATCGGTTCGAAATTCATTAAGCGGTTCGAGTTTTGCCATCCCTATGAAAGACAAGCTCCACCAACACAAAAAAGGCTTCAATCTCAACATCAAATGAACATTATGACACATTGACAATTGGCTCTGTCACAACTGAAGTACGACATATTTGGAGTGATTGCAAGCACTTACACTAAGGAAATTCGCCTTGGATGGTCCAAAGCGGCTAGCCAAAAAAAAAAAAGAACTAAGCATCCACCAAATTGAAGTGGACTATGACAAAACCATCGCTAAAATTACTTGCAAAAGCAAGACTACATGCATAGGTAAGACTAAAATATGTGCAACAAGAGTAGACATGTAAAACCCTAATTTTAGGCCTAGTCAGAACAGTGATTTCAAGATCACAAATCTGACGATGAAAATTTTATTTTTTATTATATTTTTATGATCTACGATTTCACGGAATAATTTCATAAAAATTTCGTTTGAAAATTTTGACGTTCGGGCACTTAATTTAGTCAAAAGGACTAAATCGTAAAAAGTGCAAAAGTTGAGTTCTACATACTAGAGGTGTCTAATTTTTATGAAATTTTAAATTGAGGGTCCTTAAATGGTAATTAGACCATTGGTTAATTGCTGGACAAAAATAGACATGAAATGGGTGTAAGAAAATATTTTTAAGTTAGGGGTATTTTGGTAAACTAATAATTAAAAGAATTAAAAAGGGAAATAAGCCAAATTAGCTATTGTCTTCTTCATTCAACCATTTCTACCAGCAGCAGCCATGGTTAAGGTTTGTTCAAACTCCCAAGCTCGATTGTAAGTGCTCCCTAGCCCCGTTTTTAAAGTTCTTTACATTTTTGAAATTCCGGTAACTTGGTTAAGCTTATTCTAGCAATAATTTAGCCTAGGGTTTATATTTGGAAAAATACCCATAGGTGAAATGTGTTTATTTTGATGTTTTATGGTAGAATATGAAGCTTGAAATTGTGTTAAACAACTTTTACTAAGCGATTTTACGTGAAAACGAGTAAAACGACATAATCAGTAAAAATACCTAATGTTCATAAGTACATGTTAGAGTGAAAATTTGATGTTGCTATAGAAGGAAAAAAATGATCAGCATGTCATAAAACATAAGGAAATAGGATAAAGTTTAATTTACGAGTCTAGGGTCAAAAATGTAATTTTGACAAAGTTTAGGGGTAAAATTGTAATTTTTCCAAAATATGATTTTGGGTTAATTTGAATATGTGAGTCCTAATTAGACTATATTTGAAATGATAGAGCAAGGAAAAATCGAAATTCAGGCTAAAATCGGAAAATATCAGGTTATAGACAAAATGGTAAAAATGGCCATTTTCGCATACGAGGTAAGTTCATATGATTTTTAATAATGCAATGTGTAATTTAATGTTATTTCCTTGATATTAAATGAGATGTAAGTTCATGTGTAAATGTTGGTAACATAATTGTCATTTTAAGTAATTTAATGTTATTTATATGATATGATAATTATTATTATGAAATATTATGCTTTGTGGTTATTGTTGAGTAATATGCAAAATTATGTGAATTACTTGATAAATATGAAATGCTACCAAGTATCGGTTCTAACATTCTGTGGAAGAAGACAAAGATGTGTGATCGAGGAAAATCCCATTTGAACCTTAGGAATAGATTAGGATACAAGTGACATGTCACAAGGATATTTGAGTTCTGAACTCGTTGAGTTGAGTCCGAGTTCATGAGATGTAACTAGGTATTTGAACTTGTTGAGTTGAGTCCGAGTTCACTTATAAATGCGAACGCCCGATCTCGTTGAGTTGAGTCCGAGTTCACTTATGGGTGGGTTACATGGTAGCTTGGCTACACATATATTCCGCAGGCTATTGAGTTTGTCTAGCTGTGGGCATGGCACTTATGTGCATGCATTCCATGTATTCGATTATATTCCGAGTGTTCAATGGGTAATTTGGCGAAGTATTCGTTGATGATCCCAATGGGATAAGCCATTAGTGAGTATGTCTTTAAGTTATGTTACAAGTTGTACAGGTATGTACACTAAACTTATGTGTGATGCCTTGACATGTGATGATCTATAATGTATATAGTATTTGGTGAATATTATTAAAATGACATGATTTGGAATAAGTCCTTGATACTTGATGACATTGAGATTATAGATTTATGCTTATGAAGCATAATTATGTGTTCTTACCATTATGAATGAAATGATATTGTATGGATTTGGTGAATAATAGTAATGAATGAGTAAATTTAGCCTTGGCAGTTTTGGGTTACCACAGTGGTGCAAATTTGAAAATTCACCATAAATTGTGGAAATTGAATTAGGAGCTGAATAAAATATGAGTTTAAATCCCAATGAGTCTAGTTTCACATAGAAGAAACGGTATATGCAACCGAAATTTATATTATGAGATATTTAAATTGTTGTGAGACAGAGTCTGAATGACTTCGTGATCCCCTGTTCCGATTTGAGAAAATCATTAAAAATTGTATAAAAATAATTAAGGGTTGTAATTTATATTTTTAAAATCCTTAATGAGTCTGTTCTCTAGAAAGATAGATGAGAGCATTATCCGAATTCTGTACTATGAGAAAAATAATTTTTAGTGAAGAGAGGTCAGAACTATTGGACAGCAAAATAGGGGAAACTTTAATGAATAAACTGTACTAATTGGCTAAACCAAAAATTCTGGAAATTTTATGGAAGAAAGGTATACGAGTCTAGATTCAAGGAAAATTAACGAAACTTAATTTGGAGTCTCGTAGCTCCAGATATAAATGAATTAGTAACTGTAATTTGGTAAAACAGCTTAACCTGAACAAGAGTAAATTGTACGATTATAATGTTTTACCTAAAAAAAAAAACATGTGGGTAATTGCTTATTAACTTCATATGGACTTACTAAGCGTAAAGCTTACCCTTCCTCTCTACTTCTTCAGTTTTGGCTGGTCGGCTCGGGGTTGGAGATCGTCGGAGGCAAAATCACACTATCAAGCTATCATTTTTGGGAGAATTAATTCAAATATTAGAAATATCAAGTGAGTGGCATGTATCGGAAGTTGGTTTGTGATATGTATTATTATTATGACTTTGACCATACGTATCGGTCTGCATTGAGTCATCGTATATGATCATGAGATGTGGTCCTTATCCATTATGGTTTGTAAGTTTAATTAATCATGCCATGTCCTATGTTTTGATGTGATGATATAGTTAGCTTTGTTTATTATGCATGATTGGTAATACATCAGGTAAGTTAAATGCAGGCTAGTGGATCATGAATTAAATGGACATGAGTAATGTTACCTTGAATATGGATGTTTAATGGAAAAATTGGTAACTACATTATGATGGTATAAAATGAGAATAAGATTTAGCATGTCTAGTTCTAGTTAGTGTAAGAATGTATATTATATACAGGATGGTAAGCAAATATGTTTAAAGTGAATGACATGTTATTGCATGATTATGGATGTGTAAGTGCTCATTTATGCCACATTATATGTCTTTAATTATGAGTCTATGCATGTGTTCGAAAAGTTTTGAATTAAATGAAATTTTATAGCCTGATTTTTGTCTATGTGTATGGTTAAGTCTGGTAATGCCTCGTACCCTGTTTCAGCCTTGGATACGGGTAATGGGTGTTACAAGGCAAAAACTTCTAAAAGTAAAAGACTTATTAAACAATGGAAAACAAACATATAAAACTTAAAGACAACAAAAGTCCAAATTGACTTGTAAAATAGAAACAAATTAAAAAGCTGATGAAAAGAGGCACCCACTTTCCAAGATAAACTGTTTGAGGCCAATGGAGTTTCAACGACGACAAACACCGTAATCTATCCATAATAACTTGTAAAGATAATAAAAATACCCACAAGCTAGATCTACAAACTGAAAATAGAAAAGATATATGGAGTGAATGGGGAGAATAAATAAAAATTGGTGGGAGAGAAAGAAAGGAGGTAGCCAACTTGGAAGTTGACACTTACCATGCTTGGACAAAACAAAATAGAAAAAGCAAATGACTTGGAGAAAAAATAAATCAAAATTTACATCCAAAGGAATTAAGCGAAAGTAATTCTAAAGATGAATTTAATTTTTTGATAATTATTTAAAAAACAATTTCTCCCGTAAAAAAACTATTGTAAATTAAATATTATGGATTACTTTACATAAAGATAAAAAGTAAGAGCACATTAGTGTGCAAATTAAAATATTAAGAACTTAAAAACACAAAAATTTACAAAAATTAAATAGCAAAATTAAGGGGCTATTTAGGAATTAACCCTCCCTTTATTATAAGCAAAACCCACAAACGGCAGTATACTATCTAAGAGATATTTATATAGTATTTTATTTAATTTTGAAGGTCCTTCTCTATCTCTGTCAAAGCTAAAAAATAACTAAGAGAAAATAGGTATTGTTAACCTAGCAATTCCTCTCTCACGCTCTCTGTGCAAAATCGTTCCTCTCTTCAGACCCTTTTCTCTCATCGACCCATTTGATCTCTCTCTCCCTCTGCCTTTACCTTTTTTTCAGAATCTTAAACGCCGCCGTATCTCCGCCGCGATCTCTGCTTTTTATATTCTCTCGATGGCTGACGGAAAATTAGATCTACCTGATGATCTCCTCTCCTCCAAAACCAGCTTCGACCACTCCTCTCTCAAAGGTATTCTACATTCTCTTTTCCCTTTCCTTTTTACGATCAAATATTTGTCTCATTGTTTCCTCTAATTTTATCTTATTGCATGCTGATTGTATTGCTTTCCATTTCAATTCAATCTCTTCGCTTTCCCCTATTATTCTATTCTTTTTTTCTTCCGGAATATTTCATTTTTTGAAATTTACTAGTTTGGTTTAATTTATTAAATCTAGATTTCAGATTTCGTTCATGGTTTATTTATTTTTGCCCCTAAGATCTCGTTCGATTTTGTTGAAACCTTCTATTTCTTTTTACTGTGTTGTTATAAGAGATTATAATTAGAAAAAAAAAAAGGAAGTGCACAATTGTTTCTATGTGAAATTATATTAAGCTTAAACCTTCGATTTAGATGCACCAGACAATGGATATTACTTTTATGAAAGAAGAAGAAGATTACTTTAGTTGCTTATCTTAATTATTGCAAAATATAAACTGCAACGTTGAAGTTGATATGGTACTGTAGTATGTCTTCTTCTTATTATTTCGACAGATTGAATTCAATGAAAGGATCACCTATTTCAATTAGGAAAATTGGCAGTTCGTTCTCAAATAATTTGATACTTTAGGACTCCATAGAGACAGGCTGAGGTTATGATTTCTGCCAAATTAGCCTATGTATTAATGATCTCAGATATTGTTAGTTTTAGGTGAAGCGTGGGATGGGAACTTGGAGGACAAAGGACACGTGGGGTTACTTGAGGGCACCAAAGGTAATGCTATTTGTCGTATGTTGATGTTTTTGCATTTTAAAAGCCTAAGTTCTCTTTTATTGTAAAATCTTACCCTTTTTTTCCCTAGCAGATCAAGCAATTTCAGAGAGCAATATACCTTTGTCTCCACAGTGGCTTTACTCTAAACCATCTGATTCTAAGGTGTTAGCTACTGGAACATCTGGGGTATGGAACTCTATTTTCTCTTGTTAATATGGTACTTAGTTCATTTCCATATGAGGGTTTAATGTGTTGATCTCTAGTTTTATTTAGCTTTATGCAGCAAAAGTTTGGGTAAAAAGTATATCTGATCACGTAAAACTTAGTTAGACTAGCATCTATCACTGAATGCTGATTACAAATTTATATTTGACTTTTACCTTATGAAAAATTCTCATTTTGGTTTGTATCCTTTCTGTGGTATAATTTACTACTCTGACAGGATATAAGAGCCACAAATTCGTTGTCCCATAGAACCTCTGGTGATTCCAATCTGAAAGATAGTTGGCGTCTGGATGGGTCTCAGGACAAGAAAGACTGGAGGAAGACTGCAGTTGATCTTGAAAGCAGTCGCCGTTGGCGTGAAGAGGAGAGAGAAACAAGCTTACTTGGCCGAAGGGATCGCAGAAAAGAAGACCGTCGGGCAGATATTTCATCGATGAGGGATGTTTCTGAAAACAAGCTTACTTCTTCAGAGAGATGGAATGATATTAATAGTCGTAGTTCAGGACATGAATCTCGAAGAGACAACAAGTGGTCTTCAAGATGGGGTCCTGAAGACAAAGAAAAGGATTCTCGAACTGAGAAGAGGACAGAAGCTGAGAAGGAAGAAGCCCTTACTGACAAACAAGCTTTTGTAAGTGGGGGGCGCATAGCTTCTGACCGTGAGAATGATTCTCGTGATAAGTGGAGACCACGACATCGTTTGGAAATTCATGCAGGTGGGGCTGCTTCTCATCACAGTGCTCCAGGTTTTGGTTTAGAGAGGGGACGAGTGGAGGGATCAACTGTGCGGTTTGCAGCAGGACGAGGTAGATCAAATGCTAATGTAAGCCTACAAATTGGGAGGCCAAAATCTGCTTCTGTCATTGGATCTCGTCCTCTGGACAAAAACAAATCATTTAACACATATTGCTACCCTAGAGGAAAACTGCTTGATATTTACCGCAAGCAAAAGACTGTTCCAAATTTTCTCACTGTACCTGATGAGATGGATCATTTATCACCAATAACTCAGAAAGAAACTGTTGAGCCTGTAGCTTTTGTTCCTCCTGATGCAGAGGAAGAGGTATCAAGCTTATAATCTGATTTATGGAATAAAAGTCTACTCATCTTTATCCTTCTATGTGGTTGCATTTAATTTTCTTGCTTGATTCTTGCAGGCTCTCCTTGGAGATATATGGAAGGGAAAAACTACAAGCAGTGGAGTGTCGTACAACACAGCTAGAGACACAAGTAAGGGTCAAATGCTGATTTTTAGTGTGTTGCCCAGTAAATAACTAGATATGATTGAGATTCTTATTTTTTGTTTCTTTTTGGTCCTAACCTGGAACTTATTGATGTGATTCCAGGTGGAGGGAAACAAAGTTCTACACTTAACAGGGAGGATAGTGTTGAATCAGGTGAGAATGCTGCTGTAAACAATATTTATCAAGGGAATTATGCTGGGACATATTATGCCTTAGATTCACAGATGATTGTGACCGAGGGTAGGAAACTATCATTTTTAGTTGTTGACTGTCCATTGAGAATATACTCTTGATTTGTTCTGCTTGTCCTCGCAGAAATAAATAGTACAAAAGAAGGTGGGCAGAGACGTGTTTTACCATCTGACACAGGTGTGACCCATGCTTTGATATCAGATAGGGAAATTGATGGCTCCATAAATGATGCTGATGAAATAAAATCTATTGATAAAGGACAAGTCTCTGATTTGAAAATGCAAAAGCTACCTAGGTTGGAGGATAAGGAATCATCCATTCATTTTGGAGAGGGTGGCGAGCTTCCTGAAGACTCAGGTTCTCTATTTGATTTTTCATCACTACAGGCTACCCTAAGCCATAACCAGATAGATATTAAGGGAAATTATGAGGCACATTCACTGGAAAGTGTTATCCCTCCTGAGGATTTGAGTTTGTGCTATCTTGATCCTCAAGGGGTAATTCAGGGACCATATCTGGGAATTGACATAATTTCATGGTTTGAGCAAGGTTATTTTGGTACAGACTTGCCTGTTCGATTGGCAGATGCTCAGGATGGATCTCCTTTCCAAGAACTTGGCGATGTCATGCCACACCTAAGCATGAATTCTGGTTCTGCATCCAGTGGTAGTGCAGTTATGAGAATGCAATTACCCGATTCTTTTGAAGGTAGCTTGGGTGAGACCATATCTACTTCTGCTTCTGCTCTTGAATTTAAGGGGTCTGACATTGGATGTGATCATAAGCAGTCTTTGTCTGCTGTTGAGACTTCTGGAACTGATTTTCAGTTAAGACGACTTACTCAAAGTTATCCTTCTGAGTATCAGTCTTCTGAAGATCAAAGCCTCCATGAATTCGTTGCTGCTCAAGAAGAGGGTAAGTTTATTAGGTTGGACCTATTATTGATTTTGTTATTTATTGTGTTTGTTAATAATGCCTTCCTTTCCTCTTGTGTGCTACAGAAATTATTTTTCATGGAAGGCCCACAAGTGCGGGGGTTGATCCTTCTAAAATTTCTGGTGAAGTTCAAGGTTCTTTTGGCAATCCTGCAAGCCATTTGTCCATTACAGATGAGTTTTCAAAAACCAATATACCTTCTCATCGAGATGACGAGCTGCATCCCTTTGGTTTGTTGATGTCTGAGTTGAGGAGCCCATCTGGTTTGAAGTGTTCTCAATCATCTAATATAGCTTCCAGCATCGGTGATAGGGGGCAGTTTTTAGATCCTTTGCTTGATACAGAGACAAACTTTAGTGATCACAGTGTTGTTCGTACAGTCCCTGAACAGACTTCTTTTCCTGAGGCTTGGCCTGATGATTATAGAAGAAATGCTTTGTCTAACCCTAACATTCATCTAGGAACTACTGGTGGTTGGCCCTCATCTCACAAGGAGCACGAAGACAATAGTTTTGGCCTTTTACGTCAGCTAATATCACAAAAGCTGCCCAATGAACCACTTCAAGAGGAAAATCATTTCTCTCATCCCTTTTCATATTCAGCTGGATTTGATGTGGAGCATGTCCAGGGTTTCGATCTTATGCTGAGCAAAAATCTCAACCGCCAGAGATCAATCCATCATTCAGATCCTCATATGGAACACCTTTTGGAACTTCAGTTTCAACAGCAGCGGCAGTTGGAACTTCAGCGACAGCAGCAGCAGCAGCTGGAACTTCAGAGGCAGCAGCAGCTGGAACTTCAGCGGCAACAGCAGCAGCTGGAACTACAGCGACAGCAGCAGCAGCTAGAGTTACAGCGGCAGCAGCAGCAGCTAGAGTTACAGCGGCGGCAGCAGCTAGAGTTACAGCGGCAGCAGCAGTTGGAACTACAGCTACAGCAGCAGCAGCAGCAGTTGGAACTTCAGCGGCAGCAGCAGCTTCGTCACCACCAAATTAAATTGTTACAGGAGCAGCAGCAACATCTACAGCTGCCACATTCTCAAGCTCAGCAATTGCTTCTTGATCAATTGCTGCAGCATAAGATCCCTGATCCTGGTTATGGTCAGCAAATATTTGATGCTGCTAGAGACAACATAATCGATCAGGTTCAGTTACGAAGGCATCTCCTTGCTGAATTGCAACAGAATTCTCATGCTTCAAGGCACCTGGATTCATCACTGGAGCAGATCATCCAAGCGAAGATTAACCAGGGTGCACTCCAAGGGCAGCATGCTGAGTTTTTGGATTTCATGTCACAGGCAAAGTATGGCAATATGCTTCCTTCAGAGCATCAGCTTCGTCTTCAACAAGAACACTTGCAAGCGCAGCAATTATCTATGGCACTTAGGCAACAATTAGGAATGGAGGGGAATAGAAGACTTGCTGGTTCATTGTCTGTAGATGACGTTGGTCAGTTTGTTGGGAATCCTGGCAGTCATCATCAGGCTCAATCTGTAGGGTTGAATACTTCAGGTCTTTACCAGCAGAGGCTATCATCTCTTGAAGAGCATATCTGCAATCTTAAGCAGAATCATGCTTTGGAGGACCTACCAGAGCGAGGGATTTTTGACCCCAACTCTACAGCATTTGGCAGGTTGACTCTTCCTGTAGCTGCTCCTGGAATGAAAGTAGACAATGCAAATTCTCTAGATCTAGCAGAACATCTTTATATGCACTCCAACAACCAACTGGATCCATTTTCTTCAGGTAACCACTCTCTTAACCAGCAAGTTTTAAGCAATGTATACGCTTCTCATCCTGGTGCAATGGAGAGCTTCCATGCAAGGAAAAATGGGCAGCTAGAAAATAGTTGGACTGCAAAAGAGATACCACAATTAAATCTTGAAGCAGAACTGCAAAGAAGGGAGTCTGAAGTTGATTCAAGTGCTTGGGCATCAGCTGGAGGGGTTAATGAAAACTCTAAGAAGGCTTTAATGGACCTTCTTTACCAAAAACTTGGTATTCAATCTATGCAATCATCAGAAATCGATCGTCAGAATTCTACTTCATCTTCCAGAGGGCGGGAAACCTTTTGGCCTGTTTCTGGGCCACAAACTTCCAATTTTCCTTTTAATCATTTTCCAAATCAGGAAGTTCATGTGAACAACTTGTTTCCGGAAGGCCATCAAAATTCTAATTCAAGTGCCTTGTTGCAAGGTCATTTGTTTGGAGTTGCTTCAAGTGCATCTGCCAACCACATGGTTAACTGTGAAAGATTGCCTCTTAAAGCCAATTCTGGCTCATTTGCAGAAGAGCAGTCATTCTTGTTGGGCATTGAAGATCCTTCTCGTAGTTGCTATGCAGATGCTAGCTTGATGGGAAAATCAGCTGTGGATAAAGAAATAGCAGAACTGGAAGGAAAAGACAAAGAAAATGGAATGAAAGGCATGAGTACAAGGAATGGTTCTGTGTCAGGGTCTGAGGACAATGTATTAGAGCAAGTAGAGACAACCTTGGACTGTGGTGACCTACCAAGTGGCATCCATAGTCGGCATAGTTCTCTTGGAATCGGTAATCTTCCCAACTATTTTTTTATTCCTGTTTCAACTTAGGTAAATGTCTGTTTCTTAGATGAATTAAATCTTAAATGTGAAATGGTGCAGATGGAAGCGGCAGGTTGTATGGGTATGAAATTGGAGTAGATAAGTCAGCTGGAGAAGATGTTTCTAATGATAGGTGTGGTTCTTTTACTAAATGGTTTATATAAGAGGCTACTATTTAATGTCCATTATCATGACTAAATTTGCTGCTACGACAATGGGTAGGAGTCAATATTGGATATTTTGTGTTGATTTTGTTGTGTTCTTAGTTTGATAATTTACACTTCTACGATACATCTCCCTATTAGCATTTGACTCGGCTATTTTGAACTTTATTTGCAAAGCTTTATAAAGATCCTCTTGTTATTGATAGGTTACCTTCAATGCTGCCAAATGGGCTTGACAAAGTTCCACAGAAATGCCCAACCGTGCCACGGGTTTCTTCATCCCAGGATGTCTTTTCTGATCAAAGCTCACTGTCATTTGTCAAGCAGAATAATTCTGCAAGCCTTGCAACTTCTGATGGTACGATTTTATATCTCTTTCTCTCGTTATACAAAAGGTGGAATGACATTTTCTTCACTTGTATTCACTGGATCTTGTGTTTGATTTATTCAGAAGGAAAACAGGGGACTATGGCAAATCTAGGAACGATGAGGAGTGTAGAAACTCAGGCATCTAGCAAGAAAGACCTCCGTTCTAGGAGGACCTCATCTTGCAATGATGCTGCAGTGTCTGAAGCATCATTCATTGAGATTCTAAAGAAGCCGGTTCTACGTGGGATTGAGGCAGCTAACAGCACTTCTTTGGAACCATCTGATGGTGCAACACAAGCTGGACGAAGTGGCAAGAAGAAAGGGAAAAAGGGAAGACAGATTGATCCTGCTCTACTGGGTTTCAAAGTCACCAGCAACCGTATAATGATGGGTGAGATCCAACGCCTTGATGATTGACAGCCTCCACTTACTTTGTACATTCCATGTAAATCCTCTAACCTTTCTTTTGTAGGTAAATTGTTGTACAGCATATTTGAGTAGCATAGGCAATTGATTAAATTTTTTTTTTCTGAAAAAGAATTAGTTTTTGTTCGAAGAAGCAACATGTGTGATCACTTTTTGTTTCTGTAAGAATTAGGCTCACGATGCCTAAATAATGTCCAGTTGCATTATGGAATTAGCTTTGTTATTGGGGGCGTAAATGAGATGTACTTACAAGCTAAGCTATTGAATTCTACTTTATAGAAGTTTAAATTTGATTTGGTTATTTTCTAAGTTAATCTTGAGTAAGCTGAGTTCGAGAATACTCGATTAGGGTATGTGCGTAATTGACCAAAAACATTTGTATATGAACAAATCATGGAAGGAAAGCTTAAGTGGGTAGAGTTTAAATAATTTAATTTTATTTCTTGTTGATTCCGGTTATAAACCAAGCTTAAGCTTGAACTAGAGTCTTAGCTATTTTTATCTATTTTTTGACCCAAATTGTTCGATAGTGTCATTGGGGTCCTAACGTGTGTTTAAGTGATGTAAAAATGTGTCGGAGGCCAAAAACGAGCGAGAACGGCTCCTAGGGCAAGGGTATCGCGATATCCAACCCTTGGAATTGTATTACCTCCGATAGTATAGAAGACCAAAGATCCCATTAGTGGTATCGTGACATTCTTTTTGGGTATTGCGATATCCACCTCCCAAGGAAGACCCAAAGTTTCAATATTGCCTAAGATATTGCAATATCCTTTTCGTGGTAATGATGATATCACCTTCGTTAGGGGACAACCTTAGACAAAAAGGGCAGCCCTTGTTTACCCGGCCCACCAGTCTAATAAGGCTTGTGTAAGGGCCTTTTTGCCAACGAAAAGCGATATCCAAACCTATTTACCGGTAAGATTTTCGGGGACGAAAATTTCTTAAGTGGGGGAGAGTTGTGACAGCCCAAAATTGACCCTAGTCGGAATGTGGTTTTGGGACCATTAAAACCGAGGCATAAAAATAATTAAAATTTATTTTGATGCCTATAATATGTGTGTGCTCATGTATGACATTTTATGATGATTGATTTAGTGTTATAAAGGTGAATTCCACTAGAAAGGACTTAGTAGTTTCTCGGGTGATAATCAATCACAAGTTCGTAGTCTTTTAGCAGTTCTAGCCAACTTACCTTAATTTCAAATAGGAAATTAATTATCACATACCTGATCACTTTAACTTGATTACACATTCGATCAGAACTTATCATTGCCTCTAGGGAAGCAGTAAATCGATCTATGGAGTCCCATATTAGGTTTCACCCTAATCCGGCAAAATCTCGTAACCCTATTTCTAAGCGTTCGATCAACTCCGCTTAATTATGCCAAATCTACTCTTAAATAGTGACTTTTACTCCTCTCGTTAGAATACACTTCAAAACAATCAAAATTTGCCGAGGAGAGAGACACACATTAGCTTAATTTTAGGTTTAGTTTTCTTTAGTTTTTTTTTTTTTTTACTTTTTTAGGGTTTTTATTTTTCTCTTCTACCTTATATTAGAGTTTTTTTTTTTTGCATTTACTTCTTGTTCTTGTTGTTCTTAGTGTTAGGTAAGTTAGTTATTACTGTAGCTAAGGTTTATTTACATTTCTAGTCCTCGTACCTTGCTTTTAAGACTCTTTAAGCTTTAGTTTAATGTATTTCAGTTTAATTTACTTTAAATCTGTTAAAACTTGTTTCTTTTTATGTTTCTTACTTTAGATTTTCTTGTTAAATTCTTTTGGTTTCATGCTATTTAAGTTTTCTTGCATAAAAATCTCAACTTTTATATTTTTCTCAAGCTTTACTTTCATGTCTGCCTAGTTTTCCATTGTTATGTCTATTTTCTTTACTTTGAGCACGTGTAACTAAACCTTTAAAGAGGTTGGCTGATGGAGGTGTGGGTAGTCTAAAATCCTTTGGACGAAGGAATAAATCGTAACAAATTGGACTAATTTGAATAGAACTGAGAAATTAGGTAATGACGCCCCTAAGGGAATATCAAGATAAAGTGAGACTGGAAGGTAATCTTGTCCTGTACCTGTTCATTAGTCCTGGATTAACTGACGATATCGGAAGATAAACCAAACCTATGGTAAAAATTGAGATCGGAAGATAAAATGAAGCCACTTGGTAATTTACCCGATTTATGTCCCTAGTCCGAGATTTTGTGAACCACATCAAAGTCAACCAACCCCCATTAGTTATTTGAGGGTCAATGAGTGAAGATCCAAATCAACACCTTAAGCAGTTTCTGTAACACCCCTTACCCGTATCCTAAGTCGGGACAAGGTTCGAGGCATTACCGAACTTTAACACAAGCACACATACAAAATCGGGCCATAAAATTTTTTTGTTCAAATCGATTTCATTCATACATATACAAATTTTTATTATATGGGCCTACAAGGCCCAAAACATACATTGAAGATGGTTCGGGACTAAACTGAGAACTTTCGGAACCTTTTCAACACTTAGGAAATTTTTTTATTTTGGAGAGTCACACGCCCGTGTGGGTAGGCCGTGTAGTCACACACGCCCGCGTCCTCAGCCCGTATAACTATCTGATTATGACTTCATCAGAAAAATAAGGTCACACGACCAAGTCACACACCCGTGTGCTTAGGTCGTGTGGCGAATTAAATTTCAAAAATTAAGTGCAGACTTCACACGGCCTGGGCACACGCCCATATCCTAAGACCGTGTCTTCCACACGAGTGAGACACACAACCATGTCTCTGTCCATGTGTTTACTACTAGGCATTATGTTTTGCATAATTAGGGTGCAGAGACACACGGTCGGATCACACGCCCATGGGGGCAGACCGTGTGTCACACACAACCTAGACACATGCCCGTGTGTCTAACTTTATGGACAATTTCTAGGCTATTTTCCAAGCCAATTGCCACCCTTAAACACTCACATACTCAATTCCATTCCTTAGCATGCAGTATGAAACATTTGATCACTCAAGCATTCACATTCGAGGTTAAATTATGACTTAGAAATGTCAACATATCACCTATTCAAACTAACATGCTTTCATGTGGCATTCCACACCAATTTCATATTTGTCTATCATCTGTGCTAATATATTTTCAAGTTATACAATTGTACCATTTGTATTGGATATACATTTATCATTTCCCATATACCAACATACATGGAATTCATCACATTCATTAACCATAAGCAACCATAACCACAATAAAGCATAAGCATATTTGCATGCATGCATTAATAATTAGGGTTACAACCTAATTAATCAATATGAGCCACCTCTCATGGCCATATAGAAAATAATCATAATAACATCATGAGCCAACACATTTGGCTAATCAATATGACACATAACAAAAAGACCAAGTCCCTATACATGCCATATATAAAATAATGAGACTAATTATACCCAATGCTCAATTGGTAGTGTGATCATGTCTCTAACGTCCTCCGATTCTGGCGCTAGCCTGGTGAAACTATAAGAGATGGAAAGGAAAGGGGGTAAGCATAAAGCTTAGTACGTTCACATGCAAATAAAATGCAACTTAAACAAGTAGTAATCATACATATAACATAATGAACATAATCTTGCTTTTCATCAAATCTCATAAACTCATTCTTCTTATATACATATACACATGTTCTTAACATGAGCTCATTGTATTTCATGTCATTCACATGAGTTCGATGTACATACTTGTGCCCACTTGCACATAATAACTTACTTTCTTGTCTTGATGCAATTGTCAAGATTACTCATTGTACTTCTCTTGAATTACCTGTTGAACACTCGAAATATTATCGGATACATCGGAAGCTTGCATCTAACTGCCTTATATGTAGCCAATGCTACTTCATATGCCAGATCACATGTTGCTAGCTTACGAGCTACTCACGAGACTTCTCATACAGGCCGTTAGGTATCCGCAACACATACCGGACTACCTCGCCATCAATAAAATGTACAAGACTAGTACCCGAACATGAAAACATGTGTCATATATATCATGAACCCAGACCTCAACTCAATGAGTTCGGATGTCACTTATATCATGAACTCAGACCACAACTCAATGAGTTTAGATTACATAATTCCTAGTGACATGTCACTTGTATCCTAACTATTCCTAAAGTTCAAACGGAATTTTCTCAATATCACATTTCGATTGAGCTTGCTCGTAGTGTCAATTTCAATACTCGTAGCACCAATCACATACTCATGGGATAATTAAGGCATCATTTATAATAAAAATGTAAGCATTTAAACACATGGTACAATATCACATTAATTACATATACTTACCATACATGCAATGTCAAACATTTAAAGAATGGTATATGTTGTATTATTTGCAAATGAACTTACCTTGGTACAAAACGATAGAAACGAGTCTAATTCTCATAAATTTTGTTTTTCCCTTGATCAAGACCCGAATCATGTTTTTCTTAATCTATAATGCCAAATTCAACTTGTTCAATACACACATTACTCATTTCGACCCATAACACATACTTAGGTAAAATTACCTTTTACCCCTAACTTTTCACTTATTTACACTTTAGACCTTAGGTTCATAAAATAAAATGCATGCAATTTCTTGGTTATCCAAGCCTAGTCGATTCATATTCCATCTTATATCAGTCCATATTTTCCTTTATTTCACTAAAAATCCCTTAGCAAAAGATGTTTATCACACATCAAATATTCATATTCCTCTATTAAACATCAAAATACAATCATGTCACACATGTGTCACATTTCATACATGAACCCTAGCTCAAAATATTGGTAGAAATAGGTAGATCGGTTGATGACAACTTAAAAAAATTGTAAAGAACATTAAAAACGAGGCTAGTGAGCACTTACAATCAAGCTTGAAAGATGAACAAAACCCTAAATATGGCTCCTTGAGAATTTTAACTAGCAACTGAAGAAGATGGACAAATTTTGCTTTCTTTTTCCCTTTTTATCCTTTTATTTACCAAAAGACAAAAATGCCCTTAAGGCATTTCTTTCCAATTTTTCCTATTCATACCCATTTTTATCCAAAATTTTAGAACTTGGTCTAATTTCTATTTAAGGACCTCTAATTAATAATCCAATGCAATTTCATGCCTAAAGCTTTTAGAACACAAGTTTTGCAACTTATTCAATTTAGTCCCTAAAGTCAAATTGGACATCTTAGGCGTATAATTTCTTCATGAAAACTTCACAAAAACATGTAATCGTATCATGGATCATCAAATAATCATAAAATATTTATTTCTATTTTTATATTTGTGGTCTCAAAACTACTGTTCTGACTAGACCCTAATTTGGGATGTTACAGTTTCTAACCATTTGTGATACTTTCAAGTATAATGGGGTATCTGATGACGCTATACGTATCTGATTATTCCATTTCTCTCTTACTGATGATGCTTTTATGTGGTTATATTCACAACCACTAGATTCAACCAACACATTAGACGAGCTAGTGAGCAAGTTTTTGGAAAAGTATTTTCCCTTGAGCAAGACCATGAAACTTTATATGGATATTATGAATTTTCAACAATTGGAAGGAAAGTCATTGTATGAGGCATGAGAGCACTTTAAGTTAATGTTGTGCAAGTTTCCATACCATGGTTTACATGATTGGCTGCAACTTCAAGTCTTTTACAATGGACTTGACAGGAACTTACACTCTAGTCTTGATGGAGCATTTGCGGGAGCATTCATGTCAAAAACCTACGTCGAGACTTGTCAACTCATTGATGACATGGTGATTAAATTTTATATGTGGCCGGATGAGCAGCTCATATATCGAAAAAAACAAGCAGCAACTAATGTTGTGGGTAGTGAGGATAAGTATCAGCAAGTCCTTGAAAGGTTAAATTAATTGGAGATGAATGCAACCAAAGAGAAAGTCCAAAACCAACCAAATTTAACCCGTTTTAATGCAGGACACGACGATGAGGGCAACCATATGGAGGTGTGCAATAGCCTGCTTTTAGTGAAATCAGAACAGTGGTTTCTGGACCACAAATTTAACGTAGCAATATTAATTTTATTATTATTTTAATGTCTACAGCATGTTAGTATTACCGTATAAAAATTTCGTTAAGAAATTGTCATTTACTTGCTTAATTCAATAAAAAAGACAAAATTGCAAAAGGTGCAAAATTTGAGTTCTATAAGCTAAAGGGATTTAATAACTATATATGGTTAGAGGGTTTATGTTGTAAATAAACCATTGTTTTATTAAGTGGATTCTTATGGACATCTTTTTAATGATTTTTAAAGTAAATAGTAAAGGTTACTTTAGTAATTTCATAAATAAATTAAAACAAAAATAAGAAAGGATGATATCATATTCTCTGATGCATCATCCACAAAAAATTTTAAGAGGGAAAAACCACTAGATAAGCTTGCATATTCGACCAACCTTCCAAAGCCTGCATGGTATGATTTTTCGTTCTGTTTTTAATAATTTCTATGTTTTTGGAGTAGTACCTTAATCTAGCTAACCCAGTGACTAATTTGTGCGAAGTTTGATGGTAGAAAATAAATCATTGCTGTTAGATAAACAACTTTTTTAATTAATTTTTGATAAATTTGTCAATTAGGGATTAAATTGAAAAATGTGAAATATTCATGGTTTAATTTGTGAAATAATAAAATCTGTGAGTTGCTATAAGCTTGTATGAAATTTGGCTAGGCTTGGGTAGGGGTGGAATTGCATGAATTTCATTTTACGAGCCTAAGGAATAATTTGTAAAGAAATGAAAACATTAAGAGCAAAAGTGTAATTTTGCAAAAATGTGAATTTGGATTGAATTGAATAGAATAGTTATTAAAATTTTTAAATTTATTCATTTAGATCAAGATAGACCACGTACGGCTTTATATCAAGGCAAATAAAAAGCTTTAGATTAATCGACTACATTTCTACATTTATCGTTGAGGTAAGTTTGTACGTTTAAAAAGTGTTTTAAATTATGTTTTAAATGCTATTATTTTATATAATGTCAATGCAATAGCCCAAAATTGGGTCTAGTTTGAACAGAGATTTCGGGACCACAAAATCCGAGATAGAAATAATTATTTTATGATTATTTTGAGGTCTATGATATGATTGCATGATTGTGTGAAAATTTCGTGAAGAAATTTTATGCATAAAGTGCTCAATTTGAAGTTAGGGACTAAATTGAATAAGTTGCAAAACTTGCATTCTAGAAGTTTCTAGTATGAAATTGCTTTGAAATATTAATTAGGAGGTCTTAAATAGCAATTTGACCAATTTCTAAGTGATGGACAAAAATTGGACATGGATGGAATTTTTGAAAGTTTAGTAAGGAAGGGCATTTTGGTCATTTGGTAATTAAAAGAAATAGAAAGGGAAAATAAAGCCAAAATTGACTCATCTTTCTCATAGAGCGAAATTAGCATGGGGGAAGCCATGGCTAGGGTTTTCAAGCTTTCCAAGCTAAATAGTAAGTCCGTTCTAACCCCGTTTTTCAAGTTCTTTACGTTTTTGGAACTCCGGTAATTTGATTAAGCTTATTCTAGCAATAATTTAAGCTAGGGTTCATATTTGGAAAAATACCCATAGGTGAAATGTGTTTATTTTGATGTTTTATGATAGAATATGAGGTATTAAATTATGTTAGACAACTTGTGCTACTCAGTTTTGAGTAAAAACGAGTAAAAGGGCTTAATCGGTAAAAATACCTAATAGTCATAAGTATATGTTAGAGTGAGAATTTGATGTTGCCATAGAAAGGAAAAGTGATCAGCATGTCATAAAATATAAGAATAAGGGATGAAGTTTAATTCCCGAGCCTAGGGGCAAAAGTGTAGATATGCAAAAGTTTAGGGAAAAAATTGTAATTTTTCCAAAGTTTGAGTTAAGGACCGTTTTGAATAGTACATTAATTAAATAAGTAAAATATGATGTTTTAGATCCCGAAAAACGAGATTTGAACCTAGAATGAGAGAAAAATCGAAAATTGGGAAAGTTGGTAAAATGACCGTTTTAGTATCGAGGTAAGTTCATATGTATAATAAGCATTAATTTATGCATGTTTCAATGTAAAATTGATATATTCATTATGATTTCCGAGGTGTTGAAAGTATGTAAGTTGGTATGATAATAATACAACAATAATGATGTAATTTATATTTGAAAGTTAAATTTAGTGAATTAATTGAATTATATTAAATTAAATGATTATGGTGCCAAGTTTATGAATTGATTTAAAAATATGTCTATGGTACATGAAGTGCATTGAATTATCATACATAAATGTGATTTCTATGATTATGGATATTATGGGAAATTGTAAGTTCATATGATTTTTAATAAGGCAATGTGTAATTTAATGCTATTGCCTTGATATTAAATGAGATGTAAGTTTATATGTAAGTAATACATCAATATTACTTGTATTATGATATTTTATAATAATATTGGAAATATGTTTGTTGATAATTACTTGATTGGTGAAATTGTTGGAAAAGAGAGAGAAATCCCGGTTGAACCTTCGGAAAGATTAGATGATACAGATAGTATGTAGCTAGGTCACATGTATGGTGTTGAGTGCACATCATGTTTACAAGAGAGCTACAAGACATTATGATGTAGCTAGGTCGCATGGGTGATACTATGTGTACACCATGTAGACAAGAGAGCTACGGGATACATGTAGCTAGGTCGCATGCGTGGTTCCAGGTGAAGGACACCATGTAGACAAGAGAGCTACGAGATAAACTGGCTAGGTCACATGGGTGGTACTAAGTGTTCACCTACAAGAGAGCCGAACTATATGATGGGTGGAGCTATGTGCTGAAACCACCAAGTATCGAGGATTGATCCAAAGTGTTCAACGGGAGACTCTCTATGTATTGCTTTGTGAGTTTTGTGATGAATAAGTGCAGGAACTTGATTATGTGAATGATGTATTCATTAAGTGACCAGGATGTGGTGAGGTTATAAACAAGTAAGTTATACATGAGGATGATTTTATGGTGACCTTGTGATCATGGGCCTATACTTGTGATGTATGAAATGTGGTGAAAATGATTTGTGATATGTATGTTAAAATGAGGTTAATACAAAGAAAGCGTGAAAGAGTGAATTAGCAATAAAACTGTTTTAGACAGTAGCAGTGACGTGATTTTGAAAAATCACCAAAAAATAGTATAAATTGAATAAGAGACTTAATGAGATATAAAATTAAAGCTTAATGAGTCTATTTTCATATAAAAGAAACATAGCAAGCAAAGGAGTTCTATATTTTGAGATATTTATGTTTTTGTGAGACTGGTTTAGAATGATTACGTGATCCCCTGTTCTGAATTTGGAAAATCAAAAAAATTTAGAGAAAAATAATTTAGAGGCTCAAACTTATATTTTTAAAATCCCTAATGAGTCTATTTTCAAGCTAAATCAACAATAACATTATCCGAGTTCTGTATTATGAGATAATTAATTTTCAGTGAAGAGAGGTCATAACTGTCAGAAAGTGAAATAGGGGAAAATTTAATGAATAAACTGTACTAATTGGCTAAACCAAAAATTATAAAAATTTTATGGTGGAAAGATATGTGAGTCTAGTTTCAGGGGAAATTTACGGATCTTAATTTGGAGCTCTGTAGCTTGAATTTTAAATAAGTAAGTGACTATGACTCGTGTGGACAGTTTGATGTGAGCATTTATTAGTAAATTGTGAAATCGTACTTACAAGAATGCTATATACATTAAGGATGTGGAATGAAGAGGAGGAGGAGGAAAATAAATATATATGGAATACATGGAAACTATGGTATATGAAATATTGATATAATGAAATAAATGATATGTGTTTATAAGAAAATGTAAAGAGAATGATATGTATCATGACATGTATATATATATATATATATATATATATATATATGACTAATCTCAATGTAATGCTTGTTGGGTATGGAGTTGAATTGAAATGTTTCAGGCAAACATGTTATTCTGCGCATCTGAATTGTGGTATTTTATAAAGATATGATTTAGTTTTAAATATGAGTGCTTGATGATTAAGCTGAAGATATTTTGTAAGATGATAATCTTGGTATAAATGTATAAGTGGTACTATAATAAACAAGGTAAAATGAGTATGAGAGACACATGTATGATGACATAGAAATGCTTTGTTTGTGGTTTAATTGAGAATATTTAATCATTAAATGAATACCATGTTTATATGCTTTTGATTTTGTATAAGTGTGTAAGAGATTAAGGTTGACCAAAGCTTGGAAAATAGCCTAGGTATATTCCACACAGGCAGAGACACGACCATGTGTCTCAAATTGTATGGAACACGACTTTGGGACACGGGCGTGTGGAGCCTTAAAGCATAAAATTTCCAAGATTTTCGTAAGTTCTCGGTTTAGTCCCAAACCTTTTCTAAAGTATGTTGTGGGCTCTGTAGACTCAAATAAGTGACTATGTGTAAGTGAATGAACATTTTGAAATATGAATGAAATTTTATGGCCCGTATTTTAGTTTAATGTTTGTATGTTTGTCCAGTAACGTCTCGTACCTTATCCTGGCCTCGGGTACGGGTAAGGGGTGTTACAGTCAAATTGTGTTTCGATGGAAAAATCCAATGGCGTATCAACGATCATCGGCTAATGAAAAGGGATAGCTTCAGCTATCAAAATAATGAAAAGGGATAGCCTTGGCTACCAAATTCTGAAAAAGGGACGGTGACAACCATCAATAATGAAAACATATGGTGATGACCATTGAACAATGAAAAAGGATATCTTCAATTATCGATTTGTGAAAAGGGATAGCTTTGGTTATCAAAGTATAAAAAGGGATGGTGATGACCATCAACAATGAAAAAGGATGGTGACGAACATCAAATAATGAAAAGGCCTAGCTTCGGCTATTGAGCTGTGAAAAGGGATAGCTTCGACTATCGAGCTATGAAAAGGGTTGCGACAGCCATCGTGACTTTATTTGTGTGAGCTTCGATAAGAACAAGCGATGCAATTTACCTTATTACTATGGAAGGTAGCATGTATGTGGTATCCATGGTAATGAGAAGTATAAATTCGCTTGAAATAAGTTTATGAATAATTTATTCTTATGTTGAGTTGATACATATGTAACTTAAGATTATGCAACGTATTGATAAGTATAGATTATATGCTACGAAATTACTAAGCATAACATGCATACCTTGTGTTTATTTCTCCATGTTTTGTAGTTAATCGGAAGCTCGTTTGGGTTGAAAAGTTGTTAGAGACCTATCACACTATCTATCGATGATATCAGTAGATTTTGACATTTTTAAGTCTTGGTTTTAATGGCATGTATAGTTGTTTTGGTTGATGTTATAGCCATTATGTTTTGGCTTGTAAATTTGGTATTTTGAATGATGAAATGGTGTTAAGTTGGCATGTATATATTTGGCCTTGTAATGGTTGTTGTTTTGGTGTTTATGGTAATTATATGATGGAAGTTAAAATGGTAGTTAAACATGTTTGTTATAAATTATCTTTTGATACATTTGAATGTGGTAATTTGGTATTTTGGTCATAAATGACTTATATGGCTAATGGTGGTAGGTGTTAAATAGCATATTAGGTACTTTTGGTGTGAATTTGATTAGTAAAGAAAGTGGTAAGTTTTGGCATAAACTTAGTTATATGTTAGTTGAAATTTTGGCCAAACTATGCATATGGTTATATCTGTTTAATTGTGGTGATTGAGGTGCCTGTTAGGCATATTGGGTGTATGCTTATGTACCTTATTTCAATAGCTTGATTATGCATGTCTTAATGAAATTTGAAGGCTTGTTTATATGTGGAAAATTGATTGTAGGTAGATGTATGAATGGGTGAGAAAAAGGGCTTGGAAATGGCTTATTTTTAGACCACAAGGCCAGAGACATGGGCATCTGTCTCAGCTGTTTGTGACACACGACCATGCAATACAGCCGTGTGTCCCCTATAGCTTACAAAAAGGTTACATGTCAAACAATTACACGGCCTGGCACACGGGCTTGTGAGGCCATTTCGAAGCGTACACAGCCTGACATATGGGTGTGTAGCTTGGTCATGTGACCCAAGTCAAAGAGTTTCATAAGCACATACATAGGCTGGGACATGGCCGTGTGCCCCTACTTCCAATATCCACACGGCCTAAGACACAGGAGTCTATCATAGTCGTGTGAGTCACATAGCCTGGCCACACGGCCGTGTGACCCTTGCAGTTTGAAAATTTACCTTTTTCTAAAAAATTCTATATGTTACTAACTTAGTCTCGATTTATTTATAATGTGTTTTTAGGGCCTTGAGGGCTCAAATAGGGGAGAATATGTCTGTCTTTGATTTATTTTGCTATGATTGATGATACGAATTAAATGTTTTAAATTTTTGATTGTTTTGAATTGAAATCTCTAGTTATGCTTAGTAACCCTATTTGGCGATGGATACATGTTAGGATTGCTGCACTTATTGGTATTAGAGCTACGAAATAGTCGATTCTCAGACTGAACGTAGCGTGTGTGAGTCTAGATATACATGCCATTGTATAACCTGTGATAGTATGATAACTCCTGACTTGATTTGAATTACGTTTTCGTATAGTTATGACAATCCAACTGAGCCGACCCTGATGAAGTTGAAAGTAACGCGCAAGCCTCCATTCATGGAGCAACGTCAAGTGGTTCAAGGCCCATATTTGAGTGTCTGGGAGGAGAGTCTAAAGAAGCCTTCTTTCAGATGATGAGTGAGTGGTTTACTTAGTTTGTAAGAATGAACCCGGTGGCTCAATGATCTCTACCTCCACTTATGTCCTAACCGATTGCTGTTGTTCCTCAAGTCTTGGAAACAGTGTGAGTTAATAAATTTCCAGTCAATAAAATTCGCAAATATGGGGCTGAAGAATTTAGAGCTATAGTTGATGATGATCCTGAGAGAGCTGAGTTTTGGTTAGAGAATACTATCAGAGTTTTTGACGAGTTATCCAGTACGCCGAATGAATGTGTAAAGTGTGTTGTATCTCTACTAAAAGACTTAGCATATCAGTGGTGGAATACTTTGATTTCAGTTGTGCCAAGAGAGCGTATCGACTAGGAATCTTTTAAGCTGAGTTCAGAAAGAAGTATATAAGTTAGAAATTCCTTGATCAGAAATGTAAAGAATTTTTCAAACTTAAGTAGGGCCGTATGACAGTGTTAGAGTATGAATGAGAGTTTGTCAGATTGAGTAAATATGCTCGGGAGTGCATTCCAACTAAGACTACAATGTGTAAATGGTTTGAAGATGGGTAAACGAGGATATAAAACTTCTAGTCAGGATTCTCGAGCTAAAAGAATTCATTATTTTAGTTGACACAGCAAATAAAGCCTAGGAGCTTAGTAAAGAGAAAAGAAAAGCTGGTTTTGAAGTTAGAGACTTAAGAAAAAGATAAACTGGGAAATCGTATCAGTCATCATCGAAGAGATCGAAAGAACATCATAATCATTCGACTGCTTTAGTGGGATACCCTAATGAGATCGAGGCAAATAATATGCAGGTTCAAAGAAGCAAGCTACAGAGTTCAAAGACGCAAGCTACATTTGTAGTGAGCGTAAGTAGCATTAAAGATAATAAACCTGATTGTCAATGATGTGGACGCTGACATTTTGGCGAGTGTAGGGCGAAAGACGGGACTTGTTTCAAATGTGGTTTGTATAAAATTTTTATCTATGATTGCCCAGAAATATTTGAGACCAACGCTGCCACGAGGGGTAGACTGCCTCGTAATCCTAAAAATATGAGTAGTAGTCGTGATGGAACAAAAGACTTTGTTATGAGATCTGAAGCACGAGCAATAGCTAAGGCTTACGCTATTCGTGCATGAGAGGAAGCTTCTGCGCCAGATGTTATTACTGGTACTTTCTCTATCTTTAACATTAGTGTTATTCTTTTGATTGATCCGGGATCAACCCATTCGTATGTATGCACGAATTTAGAATCAAGTAAGAATTTACCTGTTGAGTCCATTGAATTCATGGTTAAAGTATTGAACCCCCTAGGTTAATATGTGTTAATTGATAAAGTTTGGAAGAACTGTCATTTAATGACTCAGGGTTACAGTTTTCTAGTTGATTTGATGCTATTGCCATTTGATGAGTTTGATGTGATCTTGGGAATGGATTGGCTAACTCTACATGGTGATATTGTGAACTGTAGATGAAAGCTTATTGTATTGAAATGTCAAAATGGTGAGACTGTTTGGATTGAATCAGATAGTTTGAGTGGGTTTCCTATTGTTATTTCAGCTATGTCAGCATAGAGATATGTGAGAAAAGGTTGCGACACTTACCTTGCATATATACTAGAATCTAAAGCATCTGAGTTAAAAATTGAATTAGTGCTAGTGGTTTGTAAGTATCTTGATGTGTTTCCTGAGGAATTACCCAGATTACTACCGAACAGAGAGGTTGAGTTTGCTATTGAGCTAGTACTGAGAACATCATCAATATCAATAATGCCTTATAGAATAGATCCTACTGAGTTAAAAGATTTTAATGCACAATTGCAAGAATTGAAAGATAGGGGTTTTGCTCAACCCAGTTTTTCACCTTGGGGTGCACTAGTTCTGTTCGTTAAGAAAAATGACGAATCAATGAGATTGCATATTGATTATCGTCAGCTCAACAAAGTTATGATCAAGAATAAATTGCCACGAATTGACGATCTATTTGATCAGCTAATTTTGAAGATTGACCTTCGTTCTGGCTACTATCAACTATAGGTTAAAGACTCAGATGTATCGAAAACTGCATTCAAGACCAGGTACGAACATTATGAATTTCTTATGATGCCGTTTGGTTTAACTAATGCACCTACAGTATTTATGGATTTGATGAACAGAATATTCAGACTATATTTAGACAGATGCCGTTGTGGTATTTATTGATGATATTTTGATTTATTCGCGAGATGGGTTTGAGCATATCGAGCATTTGAGAATTGTACTGCAAACCTTGCATGATAAACAATTGTTTGCCAAGTTTAGCAAATGTGAATTTTGGCTCCAGGAAGTTGGTTTTCTGAGACATATTGTATCGACTGAAGGCATCGAGTTGATCCGAGTAAAATTTGAGTAGTTGTTGACTAGAAACCTCCAAGAAACGTATCTGAAGTTAGAAGTTTTCTAGGATTAGCTAGTTATTATAGAAGATTTTTCAAAGGATTCTCGATGATTGCAACATGAATGATGAGAATTTTACAAAAAGATGTAAAGTTTGAATGGTCTGAGAAGTGTTAGAAAAGTTTGAATCAATTGAAAGCACTATTAACCGAGGCACCAGTACTAGTTCAACCTGAATTAGGTAAAGAATTTGTGATTTTCAACCACACATCTTTGAATGGTTTAGGCCGTGTTTTGATGCAGGAAGGTACAGTGATGGCGTATCTTCCAGACAGTTAAAGCCGCACGAAAAGAATTATCTAACTCATGATTTGGAATTGGCAGCTATAGTGTTCGCGTTGAAGATTTGGCGGCACCATTTCTATGGTGAAAAGTGTCATATATTTACCAATCATAAGAGTTTGAAGTATTTAATGTCACAGAAAGATTTGAATCTGAGACAACGTAGGTGGCTTGAGCTATTGAAAGACTATGATTTGGTTATTGATTATCATCTGGGTAAAGGGAATATAGTTGTTGATGCTCTGAGTAGAAAGTCTTTGTTTGCTTTGTGAGTGATGAATACGTGATTGACGTTGTCTAATGATGGTTCAATTTTAGCTGAGTTGAAAGCTAAACCAATGTTTTTACAGCAGATCTGTAGGGCTCAAACGTGTGATGACGAGTTGCTAGCTAAACGAACATAAATTGAGTTAACTCCTGATTTAGAATTCCATATTGGATTCGATGATTGTTAATTTTTCAGAGGCAGGATTTCTGTACTAAAGAATCCAGAGCTCATTTGGAAGATTTGAGAAAAAGCTCATAGTGGTAGCTTGTCCCTTCATCTTGGAAGTAATAAGATGTACAGTGATTTGAAACAGAGGTATTTATGGATGGGAATGAAACGAGAGAATTCTGACTTTGTATCAAGATGTTTAGTATGTCAACAAGTTATAATTGAACATCAGGTACCTTGTAACACCCCTAATCCGTATCTGTCGCCTGATTAGGGTCATAAGGCATTACAGAAGAAAAGAACAATTTCGAACAATTATATATATACACATGAACAAGTCCCGAAAATCAGTTAAAATTTATTTCATAATTAACACAACTCTTAAACTTGAAACATTTCATATCATACTTAGACATAAATAGTCTTATCAATCATATACAACAATATGAAATATATCATTCAAAATATTAAAGCATATCTTGATTTTAACAGAGATAAGATATAAAGCTATATGATTATCCAACTATTATTATACATAGAATACATTGACTTTGATATTAACTAATGATATTATCACTCAACTAAAACTCAAGCATCATTTAAATATCTAATATTAATTAAATTCATACTTAAAACCACATATCGATACATTGTACAAACTAATATCTTTATAAATATTTACAAAGTGATTAATCGAATCACCACCGAATATCAAATTCAAAACAACTACATAAGTCACATAATAATGCCGAACACTTATGAATGCTAATACCATGTGATAGTTCACTTATGAAACTAACTTTTATGACATAAACTAGTGTTTTGTCATGGTAACCAAATACTTACAACCAAATGCATATATTTGATACTTACCAATGAACACAGACCACAACCAAATTCTCAATCACCTTATTCCAATCATTTTGTCTTATAACATATAATTTAACTAATACATCAAACCAATTCAATATATGCATATATTCATAAGTGCCAAATCACAAGTAGCTCATAAGTATAATTCATGTCCTCCATCTCATAACCAAATGCCATTACCTTAATCACATTCGAACACAGCCATATATCATTTAACACCATGTTTATATATTATTACCTATATCAAACATAACAGCCAATTCATATATATTTACCTATACAAAACCTTAGCTGAACCGATTAAACATGCTATGAAAATGTATACACACAATGATGATTACATCAACCATTTCCAAATTCACCAACCATTATCAAGCTAATACCAAAACATATAACATCTATCACATAAACCATTCATGCATAGTATATAGTATTATAACCAAAAGTGAGCTCAAACCATAATCAAAACATAACCAAATTTAACATGAAGATTAAGCCATTTTTGCATGGCTCAAATTATACAAAAGCAAAATCCAACATTTCAAAACACTTTCCAGCCTATATATGCCATAATTCGAGTTTAACTTACAAAGGTACCAAAATAATAGATAGTGTGATGAACTTTGCTGACAGTCCCTGAGCTTGTAGCTTGACTCCAAAATCTATAAAATCGAGTAAACATGAACATATAGAATAAGATATCATAGCTTAGTAAGTTATAAGCAAAAAAACAATCCAATGGTATAATCTACTCATTTAAAACCAAACCGAATTACATTAATATTACCCTGCTTAGTCTCAAGCATACAATTTTCTTAAATAAAACCTTTTCATACATAATTCCCACCTTGGCCGAATGCCCATATAATCAATTTAAGTAATTATCATTCCACTTTCAAAGCCAATATGTCTTTAGACAACCAAATATACATACACTCTTAGACACAAGCTCAAGTATCATAATATGACATCATGTACGCATATTACTTAAATGGTTGAATATACATGGTCACATATATACACATATCCATGAATCAATTCCATAATTTACATACCATTTGTTCAAAAGCCAAATACACTTACCAAATTCATATATATATATATCCTTCTTTTACATCACACATAATTTGTAACAACTATCAAGTACATACTTACCTTATTACTAGTAGCCAAGAAGCTAACTCATACCTGGCCATTTAACTCATTTTACACATCCAATCACGATTTACCTTTGCCCAATGAACCATTTGGAATTGGATAGGACACTCGGATAATCACACATATATCGTACAATGCCAACGTCCCAGGCGTGGTCTTACATGTAATCACATATCGATGCCACTATCCCAGACAGGGTCTTACTCGCACACATATATCGGAGTCACATATCGATGCCATGGTCTTACTCGAACATCACATATCAAAGTCCTATGTCATGACATGTGTATCCTAACTATTCCTAAGGTTCATACAGGGCTTTCGGATGTCATAACTTGATCGAAACGAAGTCATAAACATAGTTGCCAAGCTTAACAACATTTGACTACTACATATATAAATTCATATATTTCATTTCAACATATATACTTTACCTTTAATTAAAATTAACTACATCTATTTGCTTATGAACTTTACCTCGGACGATATAAAACGTAACGGGGCAACTAGTCGACAACTTTTGTTTTCCCTCGATCCAAATCCGATTTCTTTGGTTCTTGATCTAAACATATTCAAATTAAGCTCATTCAAACATATTTTCATTAAATTTATTCCAAAAACACATATTTTACAATTTAGTCCCTATTGCACAAAACACAAAATATGCAAAATTTCAACTCACCTATGTTAGGTTGAATCTTACCCATATTCATACAAGTCCATATATTTCATTTATTTCACATTTTAGTCCCTCAAATTATTATTTTTTCAATTTAGTCCTAATTACTCAAAATAATCAAAAACTCCAATACAAAACATTTTAATCTAAAACATATCTTTCTTATTTCATCATCAAACAAAAAAAATCACAAGCTCTAAACAACGGCATAACTCAAAATATTCACCAAAATAAAAAATTCAAGCATGGGTTTACTAGTACTCGAAGCAACGATCTCAAAAACGTAAAAATTATCAAAAACCGACTAAGAACGAACTGTGAATCAAGCTTGGAAGGATGGTCGAACCTAGGTTTCTCTTTTCTTTCTTATTTTCATTGGATGAACATAATAAAATAAAATGAATATGATAACTTTGTATTAGTTATTATATGTTTATTAACCAAATTACTCATTTAATCGTTCTAATATAATATAAATCATTATATTCCTTGGCCATTACTGTCCACTTATTCATTCAATGGATTAATTGCAACATGAAGGCTTCCATTTAAAAATCCAAATGCAATTCGGACCCTTTTAGTAATAACCACCAAATTTTCATTTTACGCGATTAAGTCCTTTTATTTAATCGGACAGCTAATGACAAAATTAAATCACGAAAATTTCACAGACATAAATTCACACAAAATAAACACAAAAAATAATTTTTAAATATTTTTTTGACTCATATTCGTGGTCCTGAAACCACCATTCCGACTAGGGTCTAAATCGGGCTGTTACATACCTTCTGGTTTATTATAGCCAGTGATGATTCCATAATGGAAATGAGAGTGAGTTATGATGAACTTTGTATCGGGTTTTCCCCTATCTTCGAGAAAGAAAGATGCAATTTGGGTTGTTGTTGATCGTTTGATGAAGTCTACACATTTCATTCTGGTACGTAGAGATTATTCTCTTGAGAGATTAGCTGAGATTGTTAGATTGCACGGGGTGTCAGTTTCTATTATTTTGGATAGAGATCCGTGGTTTACATCACGATTCTAGAGAAAGTTACAAGAAGCTCTAGGAACACGATTGCATTTTTTATCAAGATTTCATCCTCGCATCGATGGTCATTCGAACGTAATTAAGATACTCAAGGATATGCTTCATTGTTGTGTGTTAGAATTTGAAGGCAACTAGGATAAATATTTACCGTGGGCGTATAATAATAGTTATCAGTCAAGCATAAAGATGACACTGTATAAAGCTTTGTATGGTCGTAAATGTTGAACTCCTTTGTATTGGAAAGAGCTCAGTGAGAAAAAGATTCATGGGGTTGATTTGATTTGACAAACTGAAGGAAAAGTAAAAGTAATTTGAGATAGTTCAAAAGTTGTTTCAGATTATTAGAAATTGTATGCAGATATGATGTAACAGCCTGTTTTTAGTCAAATCAGAACAGTGGTTTTGAGACCACAAATTTGAGGTTAAAAAAATTTTATTATTATTATTCTAATGTTTACAGTATGATTGAATTATTGTGTGAAAGTTTCATTTGGAAATTTTATTGTTTGGGTGGTTAATTTGATAAAAAGGACTAAATCGCGTAAAGTGAAAATTTTGAGTTCTATTAGTTAAAGGTATTAAATGGCTATGAAATTAAATAGAGGAGGTGTTTATGTTGTAATTAGCCTTATTAAGGTTAGTGGACATTATTGTACATGGATTATATGAAATTTTAATGTTATAATAAAGGTTAAATTAGTAAATCATAAAATAATTTAAGTTAAAATAATAAAAACATGGTATCATCATCTTCATTAAGTTTCTATGACCAAAAATTAGGGCTTGAGAAGCCATTTTTATACCTTCAAGTTCAGCCAAGCTTCCTGTAACACCCTGAATTTGGGCCTAGAAGTTTTGGGCCTTGAGCATGGGAACGGTAAGGACGTGTTTTTGGCGTTCACAGTAAGTTGGGCCTCGAGGGGCTGAAATAGGGCCCAATAGGCTTTCGGGCCCATTTGGGTAAAATTGGTAGAAAACGGAAATATGTTAAATTGCATGTTAAGACATTATCATGTTATGGATACAAAGCTAAATGGGCCTAGATGACAAAATCATTGAGTAGGGCTCATTAGGGTTTTTGGCCCAATAACTCGTTTTGCTAAAAATGGGCCGTAATCACTTGTTTGCACCCATGAATTGTTTGTAATCATAATGAACATGGAAACCCTAATTTTGGTAAAATTACGTGATTACCCTTATAATATGAAAATGACCGTTTTGCCCCTAGGTAAAAATGACCATTATACCCCTAGGGTTTATACATGAACTTAATGCATGGGATTTTGATAAACATGATATGTATGATATGCACATGACATGTATGATATGCACATGATATGTATGATATGCACACGAGATGTTCATAAATGCATTGGGTTGGGTTTTTATATGGATGGAGGAAGTGCAAAAGGGCTTATGCCCTAGTTATTAAAAGGGCTTATGCCCCAGTTATTAAAGGGCTTATGCCCTGATTATTAAAAAGGGCTTTGCCCATTATTAAAAGAGGCTTGGCCTCCGGTTATATGATAAAGCACTATCTTTGCCAAAGGAGAGTTATGGCGGGGTGGGTCGAGTTAATCCCACATGGTGTGTTGGTTGGTACGGTGGAGAGTAGCGGATGGTGGGTTGAGTAGTCTCCCAAATGGGTTGCATTCTTTCATTGACATTACATGTGATATTGAAATGGGCCTATGGGCCATACCTGTTTCAGTAAAGGCTTCGCCCAAGAATATGAAATTTGAAAAGGCTTGCCCAGTGTTATGAAATATGAAATATGAAAAGGGCTATGGCCCAAGACATGTTTGAGATTGGATTTGGGCTTAGACCCAACAGTGATTATTGTTTTGGGCTCGAAAGGGCTTGTTGCACATCGAGTTTCCAAACTCACCCCTTTCCTTAACCTTGCAGTGAGCCTTGATGTGGGGACTTGGTAGGAGGGATTCAGAGTGGCTACGGTGATTGTCTTTGGACTTTTAAATAAGTGTTGGTTTTCTTTAAATTTCCTTTAAATATTATTTATTTTTGGGTTGTAATAAGGCCATTTTAACTTTCCTTTTATTTCTTTTCGGGATTATTTTAATTTTAATAACTTTAAACCTGGTTGATAATTATTCAAATGGGCTAGACTTAGGACGTGTTTTCAAAACGATACTTGTTTTCAAAATATCTCAACACCACGATTAATCGATTTATCAAAGACGTCCACTTAAACAAATTTAAACTCGATATGACAAAGTGTGGCTATGGTTGTGGGCATGTCTAGGATTGGATCCAATTAAAGAGCTTGGTACTTAAGCAGCCTTCATGGCTCACCTCCTCTATCTCGGATACCTACTTGGTGCCCAGCTTCCATACACTTCGTATGTATAACAAAATATATGGTTTTAAAACACTAAAAACGGAACGTGGGTTTCAACTCCAATGTGGCACGTCAGATTCGGCCATAACATCTGGGTCGGGTTTGGGGTGTTACACTTCCTAGCTCAATTGTAAGTCAGTTTTTATCCTGATTTTAATGATTTATATGTTTTTGAGATCGTTGCAATTAGGTCTAGCTGGCCCAGGGACTATTTTTCAAAACTGTTAAAGGTTTAGAGTTTTTTCATTTTTGAATACATGATTATTTTGATGTTTAATGATAGATTATGAATGTTTGATGATAGTTATACAAGTTTTGTTAAGTGATTTTTAGTGAAAATGCAAATTAGGGATTAAATTGTGAAATGTGGAAACTTAGTGGTTAAAATCTGAAATAAATGAAAAATATGGACTGCTAGGGATCTAATTGAAATTCGGCTAGCATGGTTTGGTATTAAATTGCATAAATTTGTGATTTTATGAACTAGGGACTAAATTGTAAAAATGTGAAACATTAAGGGGCAAATGTGTAAAAGTTCCTTAATGTGAATTTTGGACTAAATTTATTGGAGAGATAATTAAATAAGTTAATTTTGATTACATTTAGATCAAGAAAGGAGAAATATGAACTTAGATAGGGGGATGACCAAGGTTTCGGATTAGTTGACTTGTGTCGTCATTTTTACATCCTAGGTAAGTTCGTATGTATTAACCATTGTTATAATAATGTTTTTAATGCTTTGATATTGTATGAATTGTGAATACGACTCTACAGACACATTTGATGATGATTCGACAAGTGTGAAATCCCGGTTGAACCTTAGGAATAGATTAGGATATGAATGACATATCATTAGGGCTTATTGTGATTATGAGATTCGGGTGCTGGTCCTGTATGTCCTACTAGTGACTGAGTATACTGGCATGTGTTGCGGTTACTTGACAGCTTGTGTGAGCAGCACTGTGTAGTTACGTCTCAACTGACAGCTCGTGTGAGTAGGCCCGTTGATAGCTTTAGTGTGAGCAGTTTATGTAATACGAGATTGAGATAGCTTCGGCTATATATGTGGCACTTAGGATGTGAGTTTCTCAAGTATCCGATAGTATTCTGAATGGTTCAACGGGTATGAATTAATACGAGAGAGTACAGGTATGTACATGAATCGTATAAGCTTTAAATTGAAGAAATTATGAAGTTCACGTATAATATTATGAGTGAATAAGTGAAAGGTTGTTAGACAATATGACTTACATGTTGATATATTTAATTTGTAGAATGGTGTATTTATGATTAATTGATGTTATTTCATACGAGCTGTAACAGTCCGATTTAGACCCTAATCGGAATAGTGGTTTTGGGACCACGAATCTGAGTTAGAAAAATATTTGAATATTATTTTCTTTGTTTATTATATGTGAATTAGCATGTGTGAAAGTTTCGTATAAAAAATTGATTGTTTGTGTGCTTAATTAAAGAAAAGGGCTTAATCGCGTAAAATGAAAACTTGATAGTTTAAATCATAAAGGCTGAATTGTTAGTGGCTTTTTAATATGGAGAATATATGTTACAAATTTCCCATGATAATATGCATTGGACGGTAGTAACCTTATAAAATCATGGTTTATTATTTTATTGGAAATGTTGTTTAAGTAAAATGGTTATTATAATAAGTTATAAGAAAACATAAAAATTAAATAAGCATGCATAATTCTTGTTTTTGTTGAAACTTGAGAAAGAAAGAAAGAAAATATAGCTTTGTGATGTTCGGCCATTAACAAGCTTGATTAAGGTATGTATCTAGCTCAGTTTTTGATAATTTTTACGTTTTTGAGATCGTTACTTCGAGTACTACCTGACCCATGCTTGAATTTTTGATTTTGGTGAACATTTTGAGTTATGCCATTGATGAATAATTGTGTTTTGTGATGTTTGATGATAAATTATGAAAGATATGTTTTGGATTAATATGTTTTGTATTGGAGTTTTTGATGATTTTGAATTATTAGGACTAAACTGCAAAAATAATAAATTGAAGGTCTAAAGTGCAAAATAAATGAAATATATGGATTAGTATTGTAACACCCCAAACCCGGCCCAGACGTTATGGCCGAATCTGATGTGCCACATTGAAGTTAAAAACCCATGTTTCGTTTTAGTGCTTTAAAAACCGACTTTTGTTAAGCTAACAAAGTGAATGAGAGCTGGGCACCAGGTAGGAATCCGTAATAGAGGAGGTGAACCATGAAGGCTGCTTAAGTACCAAGCTCTTCTAATGGATCCAATCCTAGACATGCCCACAACCATTGCCACACTTGGTTAAATCGAGTTGTAATTTATTTAAGTTGAAATCTTTGATAAATCGGATAATCGTGGCGTGGTGTTATTTTAAAAACAATTATCATTTTGAAAACACGTCCTAAGTCTAGCCCATTTATTAACAAACAAATTAAAGTTATTAAAAATAAAATAATCCTAGAAAAATAATTAAAATGGCCTTATTACAACCCAAAACCAAACAATAATATTAATAAGATAAAACTTATAAAGAAATAAATCGGCTACTTATTGCAATTAAAAGAAACAAAAACAGTAGTGTGGCCATCTCCGAGTCCCGCAGCTCCAAACCATCTAAGCTTAGGGATTACCTTGCAGTTAGAAACGGGGTGAGTTTACGAAAACTCAAAGTGTAATCCCAATAACAAACAACCAGTGAAAACACAAGATCAAGACAATCGGGCCAAAGCCCTATTTAGTCTTGACATATCTCGGGTCAAGCCTTTCGTTTAACTTCATTGGTCAAGCCTTTTCATAAATCATATCACCGGGTGAAGCCTTTTCATAAATCATATCATTGGGTCAAGCCTTTATCAGAAACAGTATGGCCCTTAGGCCCATTTCAATATCACATGTAATGTCAATGGATGTATGCAAGCCCATTTCAATATCACATGAAATACCAATGAATGTATGCAAGCCCATTTGGGGAGACCACTCAACCCACCATCCGCTACTCTCCACCCGTACCAACCAACACACCATGTGGGGAATAACTCAACCCACTCATCCAACACACCATTGGCAGCATAGTTGCTTTATCATATATCTGGAGGCCTAGCCTCTTTAATAACTGGGGCAAAGCCCTTTTTGGTAAACTGGGGCAAAGCCTTTTTCAATAAACTGGGGCATAAGCCCTTTTTTGTAAACTGGGGCATAAGCCCTTTTCAATAAACTGGGGCATAAGCCCTTTTCGGTAAAATGGGGTATAAGCCCTTTTCAATAAACTAGGGCATAAGCTCTTTTGCACTTCCTCCATCCATATAAAAACCCAACCCAATGCAACATGTCATGTATGCAGAATGTCATGCCCATATTTGAATAAACAATCACAGTCAAGTCATTCATATCACCAACATATATTCACAATCAATCCGTCAACCACACAGTCTAAGTCAGTCACTTGCCCATAAGGGCAAAACAGTCATTTTTCACATTATAAGGGTATTTTCGTAATTTTACCAAATATCAGGGTTTTCCATGTTCATTACAATTATCAATATTTTCGAGTGTTTAAACAATGATCTTTAACCCACTTTATCAAATTCAGACTTTTGGGCCCAAAACCTCTAATGGGCCCTACGAATGCTGATTTAGCCTACTTAACCCAAATTTTACAACAATACTAACCATGTTAGAGTGCAACTTTTCCAAATTCCATTTTCTATCAATTCTACCCAAATGGGTCCGAAAGCCCATTGGGCCCAATTTCAGCCTATTGAGGCCCAACTTACCATCGTGCACAAAATTGAGTTCTTACCTGTTCCATCGATCCAAACACCGATCTTATCGTATTTATCGCATCTATACCCAAACGCAACATTACAAGTTCCCAAAATACCGGTATTTTAGCATTTCGGCGTCTCAGCAAATATTAATCTAAGCTATTACGAGGGTTAGTACACACCTGTTACGAGTTGAAGTTGAAACGTTTCCAAAATCAATCGCCTACGATAACCACCACCATCACTCAAACTTAACTAATCCAATATCAATATATGTAAATCCTAAGCACATCACCATACGGAACATAAGGGCATATTCGTCATTTTACCATACGAGGTATTATGGTCACTTTACCCTCTGAGGGCTTTACGGTCTCTTTACCCTACAGGGCTTTACGGTCTTTTTACCTAATAGGGTATTTTAGTCATTTCATCCTACAAGGGTGTTTTGGTAAATCTACAAACCAAGGGTATTTCAGTAATTTTGTAAACCAATGGTATTTCCATAATTTTAAGAAGTCAAGGGTATTTCTGTAACTTTGTAAATTAGGGGTATTTTGGTAATTTTACAAATTGAGGGTATTTCGATAATTTTACAAACCAGTGGTATTTTGGTAATTTTACAAACTAGGGGTATTTTGGTAATTTTACAAATTGAGGGTATTTTGGTAATTTTAAAAACCAGGGGTATTTTAGTAATTTTACAAACTAGGGTATTTTGGTAATTTTACTGATCGAGGGTATTTTGGTAATTTTGTAAACTAAGGGTATTTTAGTAATTTTGTAAATCAAGGGTAAAACAGTAATTCTATAAATCAATGGTAAAATAGTAATTCTATAAATCGAGGGTAAAATGGTAATTCTGTAAATCGAGGGTAAAACGGTAATTCTGTAAATCGAGGGTAAAACGGTAATTCTATAAATCGAGGGTACTTTGGTAATTTTACAATTTGAGGGTATTTCGGTAATTTGGTAAACTAAAGTATTCTAAACAGGGATAACAATACGAATGGGCCTAAAGCCTATTCTTGGCCCAAATGGGCCCACACGCTCGTGTGGCCCTTTTAGCCCAAATCTAGCCACAGATATGAGATTCACCTAGCCTAGTCTAATATTTACTACACAATAAAACAACTTATCCAATTGGGCTGAGGCCCATTGGGCCCACATGACCCCTTTCACCACCGCGACCAAGTAGCCATCCTACTGACTAGAGTAGAGAAATACACACCGATTGGCATCGAGTTAATCCAAGCTCGAGCACTCTTAGCCGACGCCCAACCCAAACGAGCACGCCATACAATGAAAGGGATCACCAAGAAAGGTACCTTTACTCTCCTCATGGTTCCCTCTATTTAAAGCCGACCAGATCCACTCTTATGTTAGCTTCCGATGTGGGATCCTCCAACATCGAGTTTAAATTCAACACCAACTCTTGCCACTGTTAGCAAAATAAATGCTCCTTGCTTGCCATGGGATTCGAACGCATGCCTCCCCTCAGATGCTCCACACGCTTCTTGCCACTAAGCCACAAGGCTTTTTGTGTCACATTTTATCCCCAATTAATTATAAGGTCTAAAGGCCAAAGTCCAGGTTCCCATAAAAAACCAAAATAAATTGCAAGAGCCAAGACTTGAACCCAGGCTCCCATACAACCTTAATGACGCCACAACCACTAGACTACATGTTTCTTTGTGTCATATATTTACCGCAATAATTTAAAAGGCCCCCATCCAAGCATCCAGGTTTTTTTCACTTAATACCAAAATTTTTGCTAAAGGCTAAGTTTGAACCCAAGATTTCTCCAACACTTCTCAAAGCCATTAACCACTAAGGCAAACATTTAATTGTGTTATTACATTGCACAATTAAATACCTATATACAACCTCCTTACGGACCCGCACTCAAGGCCTAATACTTCTAGACCCAAATTCAGGGTGTTACAAGTATGAGCATAAGGAAGATTCGGCCTAACTATGATGTGGTGAGATTTTGTGTATTTTGTGTTTTGTGCAATTAGGATTAATTTGTAAAAGTATGTAATATTAGGGGTAAAATGGTAATTTGCCCATTTATGTGTTTTTGGGTTAAATTTAATGAAATTGTGTTTAAGTGAGGTTATTTTGGAATTATATAGATCAAGAACAAAAGAAATCGGACTTGGATCGGGGAAAAGCGAAAATAATTGAATAGCCGATTTTTAACATCCGTCGATATCTGAGGTAAGTCTTTAAGCAATTAAACATAGTTTAATTTGAATATATAATGGTTTACTATGATGATTCGAATTTTATAGTTGTATAGCACACTAGCCGAATGTGGTTTAACATTGAATTAATGTGGTTGATTTTTATTTGACTAAGTTAAAACCTCTGAAAGTTTATGAATTACATGGAATATTTGGACGATTCGATATATGAACTGTTATGGAATGATTTTATAATTGTGATATTCGGGCTTTGAGCCTAGCAAGCCTTGTGCTGGTGAATTTGATCGGGCTTTGTGCCTAGTAGGCTTAGTGCCGGTGAATAAATATCAGACCTTGGGTCTAGCAGGCCTTGTGCCGGTGTGTGATTCAAGCTTATGCCTAGCAGATTTTATACCGGTGACTTATTTTCAAGTCTATGCTTATAAGATTTCAAGTTGTTATGGAAAGTGAGCAAGTAAAATTGAGCTAAATGACATTGTATATATATTCGACCACATAGGTATGTACATATGTGATGATATATATTGAATTTGTAAATTTTGGCTACATGTGATGTTCTATCTAACTTGTGTATTAGGCCATATGTGATGATATAATGAACCTTGTGTATTCGGCCATACATGTAAGTATTTATGATATGATATATTGGACCTTGTATATTCGGTTATATAGGTAAGTATTTACGTGGTGTTATAATTGACCTTGAAGATTCGGCCAAGGTAACTTCTTTGTGTTAAAGTATAACATTAATGATAAAATTCAGCTTGTTTGAAATGTTTGATTTAATCATTTGAGTTGTTTAATTTGCTTAAGGCTTACTGAGCTTAGTTAGCTTACTTTGTGTGTTTTTGTTAATCTGTTTTATAGATTTTGGTTGTAAGTTACGAGCTCGGGGATTGTTATTGAAGTCATCCACACTATCGTCAACCTTCGGCACTTTTAAAAGTCTATTTTCGAACTTATGGCATGTATAGGCTAATATGTATTTTGTTCAACCTTGGTATGTATAATTTGAGCCATGCGAATATGGCTTAACTTCTAAGTTTGGATATGGTTATGTTTGGTAATGGTTTATTCCATTTTGATTATAATGTTATATGAAATGAATGAATGGTATTTGTTTGATTGGTGCTATATGTACTGGAAATAGTTTGAAAATGATTGGTGGACTTGGTTGTGGTTGATAATTCAGTTATGGTGTGTATAAATTTGAATAAAATGGTTAGATGCTTCGAATTTGGTGTATGTTTAGTCATTTATAAACATGAGTTCAGATGTTAAGCTTGTTTAATGTATATTTAGATATGCATGATATAGGATATGATATATATTAATGAATGAAACTTGGTTTGGTTAATAATAGATTAAAAATGTTAATGAGACATGTGTATGTTCGAATATGCATAGATTAGTTTGGTTCGGTTTGCATGGAAGTTGCATATGTACTTAAAGTAGTTAAATGGTTAAATATATAGGTATGGTTAATTAAGTTAAATAATGATTATCTATTGTGATTGTTTTGTTTAATATGGTTTGTAAACGAGACAATGATAAATGACCAAATGAATAGTAATTTGTACAATAGTAAACTATAGGAATTATATGAGCTTTAGCAAGATGTTGATTATATATATGCACATGTATATGAGAATGTATGCAAAATATGCTTGTCATTATGGTTTGGTTTACAATGAAAGTGTGTATATATATATATATATATCATTATGGTTTGGTTTACAATGAAAGTGTATATATATATATATATATATATATATATATATATATATATATATATATATGATGCTTATGTGGTTGGTATAAATTGTGAAATTTATAATGATATATGTATATATGTATTTGTTAAGGAATAAATGCCTTGTGATAATATTATTTGGTTAAATATGTGCACGTTTAGAATTAAGAAATGTAAAGTTTGATTTTTACAATATATTTATAATGCATGTTTAATATGTAATTATTTACATGCTTTACATGTATATATATGAGTATGACCTGTGTTAATTTGAGAATGTTCAGAACTTTACTTATGTTTAGTAATGCCTCGTAACCCTAGTCTGGCGACGGATACGGGTTAGGGGTGTTACACGAGCTTATTAAGCTATAAAGCTTACTTTGTTTGTTTTATCGTGTCTTATAGTGTTTCCAAAGCTAGCTCAGATTCGGGGATCGTCAGAGACTTTGTCACATTATCCTACTATCACTTTGGTACTATTGAGCTTATGTTTTGAATATATGGCATGTATAAGGACTTTGGTCATTTTGGTTATGAGTTATTAATGATTTTGGCTGTTTGGATTGGCTTGTAAATGTTTAAAGTTTGGTTTCTATATAGCCATGGAAGTTGATTTATTTTGGTATCTTTGAATCATGTATATATATGCGTTTATCTCTTGTGTAATATGTTGAATGATGGTTGTGTGATACTTTATGGTAATAGGTATTATGATTATCAAATGGTTGAGGTGTGGACATTGGTATACTTGTGAGATTAGGCTAAATAATGCATATTTGAGTTTGGTCATTTTTGATGTTTGAGTAAGTGAAATTTGGTATGAATTGGATGGCATACTGGGATATTGTGTGTCTTGTCTATTGTTGGTATTGAAATGGTATAAATGATGCTTGGTTGAGGTTGATTTAATGCCTATTTATGCCTTATTTTAGTGCCATTTGGTTTGGTGTAGGTGTGCACAAGTTTGGGTGGCAAAATGGTTTGGTAAATTGCCTATTTTTTTCCACACGGGAAGAGACACGGGTGTGTGTCTTAGCCATGTGTGATACACGGTCATGTACTGGTCGTGTGCCCCTTAGTGTTGAAATAAAAACCAAGTCAGTATGCTCCACACAGCCTCACACACGGGCATGTGACTTGGCCGTGTGGCATAAGTTAGTATACCCTACAGGTTTGGCACGACCTAGCACACGGGTGTGTATGTCCATTTTTAGGGCACAGGGGCTAGCCACACGGGCGTGTGTGTTGGCTGAAGTCAGAGAGTTACACGGGGTCAGAAACGGCTACGTGCTTCCATCTCGAATATCCACACGGCCTGTAACACGGGTATGTCTTTGGTTGTGTGAGACACACGGCTAGGCCACACGGGTGTGTGTCCCCTATTTTTGAGAAAATTTTCTAAGTGTTCTAAGAGTTTCCAAAATTATCAGTTTAGTCCTAAACCACTCCAAATGCATGTTTAGGGACTCGTAGGCTCGTATTAGGGACAATATGATTGGTTGTGATTGAATTGTATTTGAATTGATTAAATTGTATGTGAAATGTACGTTGAAATGTGTGATAAGTTTGGTAATGCTTCGTAACCCTATTCTGGCGTTGAATACGGGTGAGGGGTGTTACATATGAAGCGTAAATACATTGAATTTCAAGTCAGCAATAGAGTATTCCTGAAACTATCGCCCTGGAAGAAAGTTCTTCGTTTCGGTTGAAAAGGAAAGTTAAATCTGTGATTTATCGGGTCGTATGAGATTATTAAAAGAACTGAACTAGTAGTGTATCGATTTGCTTTGCCATCAGTTTTAGAAAATATTCATAACGTGTTTAACGTATCTATGTTACGACGGTACCAATCTGACCCTTCACATGTTATCTCACCGGTGGATATCGAGATTCAACTTGATATGTTGTACAGTGAGGAACCGATCAGAATTTTGGCTCTAATGGTTAAAGAATTGAGAAATAAGAGCATAGTTTTAGTAAAGGTTCTTCGAAAATGTCACAGGATAGAGGAAGCCACCTGTGAACCTGAGGAAGCTATGAGAAAACAATATCCGAACCTCTTTCTGGTAAGATTTTCGGGGACAAAAATTCCTTTGGGGGGAGAGTTGTAACGATCCATTTTCAGTGAAATCAGAACAGTGGTTTCGGGACCCTAATCTAACATAGAAATATTAATTTTATTATTATTTTAATGTCGACAACATGTTAGTATTACCTTATAAAAATTTTGTTAAGAAATTTTGTCATTTGTATGCTTAATTCAATAAAAAGGACTAAATTGCAAAAGGTACAAAATTTGAGTTCTATAAGCTAAAGGGATTTAATAGCCATGAAATTATATTGTTAGAGGGTTTATGTTGTAAATAAACCATTGTTTTATTAAGTGGACTCTTATGGACATCTTTTTAACGATTTCTAAAGTAAATAGTAAAGGTTGCTTTAGTAATTTCATAAATAAATTAAAACAAAAATAAGAAAAGATGGTATTATCTTCTCTAATGCATCATCCATCGAAATTTTAAGAGAAAAAAAACCATTAGAGAAGCTTGCATATTCGGCCAACCTTCCAAAGCTTGCATGGTATGATTTTTCGTCCTGTTTTTAATGATTTCTATGTTTTTGGAGTCGTTGCTTAATCTAGCTAACCCAGGGACTAATTTACAAAATTGTTAAAAGATTAAAGTTTTTCCATGAATGAATTCATGTTGTTTGTGAAGTTTGATGGTAGAAAATAAATCCTTATTGTTAGATAAACAACTTTTGTCAATTGATTTTTGATGAATTTGTCAATTAGGGATTAAATTGAAAAATATGAAAGAAATAATGAAATGTGTGATCAGTTATGAGCTTGTATGAAATCCGGTTTGGCTTGGTAGGGGTGAAATTGCATGAATTTTATTTTACGAGCCTAAGGACTAATTTGTAAAGAAATGAAAACATTAGGAGCAAAAGTGTACTTTTGCAAAAAAATGAATTTGGATTCAATTGAATAGAATAGTTATTAAATTGATTAAATTTTTTAATTTAGATCAAGATAGACCATGTACGACTCTAGGTCAAGGCAAAGAAAAAGCTTCAAATTAATCGACTACATTTCTACATTTATCGTCGAGGTAAGTTCATACGTTTAAATAGCGTTTTAAAATTTTTTTTAAATGCTATTATTTTATATAATGTCAAATTGTGTTTCGGTGGAAAAATCCAATGGCGTATCGATGATTATCGGCTAATGAAAAGGGATAGCTTCGGCTATCAAAATAATGAAAAGGGATAGCCTTGGCTATCAAATTATAAAAAAGGGATGGTAACCGTAACAACCCAGTTTAGACCCTAATCAGAACGGTAGTTTCGGGACCACGAATCAGAGACAGAAAAATATCTAAATATTATTTTTCGTATTTATTATATGTGAATTTGCATGTGTTAAAGTTTCGTATGAAAAATTGATTGTTTGTGTGCTTAATTTAATAAAAGGACTTAATTGCGTAAATGAAAAATTTGATGGTTATTTTTAAAAGGGCAGAATTGATGATGTCTTTCTTATATGACGTATTTATGTTGCAAATTGCCCATGATAATATGCATTGGATGGTAGTGGCCTTATTATATCATGGTTTATTATTTATTACAAAGGTTATTTCTGTAAAATGGATAATATAATAAGTTATAATAAAACATAAAAATTGAAAATATGCTTTCATAATTCATAGTTTTTGCCGAAACTAAAACAATAAAGAAAAAGAAAAGAAAACCTAGGTTCGGCATTTTCAAGTTTGATTCAAGGTAAGTTCTAGCTCCGTTTTTATAATTTTTATGTGTTTGAGATCGTTACTTCGAAAACTATCCGACCCATGCTAGAATTTCTGGTTTTGATGAATATTTTGAGTTATGCCATTGATGAATATTTGTGTTTTGTGATGTTTGATGATAAATTATGAAAGATATGTTTTGGATTAATATGTTTTGTATTGGAATTTTTGAAGAATTTGAATAATTAGGGCTAAATTGCAAAAAAATAAATTGAGGGACTAAAATGTAAAATAAATGAAATTTATGGATTTGTATGAATATAAGGAAGATTCGTCCTAGCTATGTTGTTACGAGAGTTTGTGTATTTTGTGTTTTATGAAATTAGGACTAATTTGTAAAAGTATGAAATATAAGGGGTAAAATGGTAATTTGCCCATTTATGTGTTGTTGGAATTAAATTGAATGAAATTGTGTTTGAATGAGATTAATTTCAAATTGTATAGCTCAAGAACAAAAGAAATCGGACTTGGACCGGGGAAAAACAAAAATAGTCGAATAGTCGATTTACATCATTTGTCAATATCCGAGGTAAGTCTATAAGCAATAAACGCCGTTAAATTTGAATGTATATGATCTTTACATGCTGAATTTAATTGTATGAATTTTTGTAGTTATAGCCAAATGCATATATGTTTATGAGATTCGGGAATAAGTTCGGTTCAATTGAGATATGAATTATGAGTAAGATCAACTTTGTAACAGTGATATAATATCAGGCTTATTGCCTAGCAGGCTTTGATGCCAGTGTATGATATCAGGCTTATTGCATAGCAGGCTTTATGCTGGTGTATTAAATCAAGTTTATTGCTTAGCAAGCTCTGTGCCGGTGTATTATACTAGGCTCTATGCCTAACAAATTTTATGTGAGCAATGGTAAAAGTAATCAAATGTATTAAATGAGCTAAAGTGACCAGGTATGTGAATGTGTTTTACTTTTTTGAATTGAAAGTAAATTGATTGAAAGATATGTGATAAAAATGTTATGTGATGCTATTGAAAATGTATGAAATTATGAGTAGTGTATTCATTTTTATGATAGGTATAAGTATGTGATTTAAGAACTTGATTCATGAGTATGTATATATGAATACATATGTATAATTGATTATCTATGATATTATGACTTTGATTTAGGAGAATATATTGATAATTTATATATGTGTATATTCGCCATTGTATATTTTGGGTATAAATATATGTTTGATTCTATTTATTTTATTGATCTATCGAGGTTATTAACTTGCTTAAATTGCTTATAACTTACTAAGCTACAATAGCTTACTGTGTGTATGTTTATTCTTTATTCTTATAGATTTTGGAAGTTAGTTACAGGCTTGGGGATTGTTAGTGAAGTCATCCACACTATCGTCAACCTTCAGAATTTTTAAAAGTCTTATTTCGAACTTATGGCATGTATAGGCTAATATGTATGTTTTCCGAACTTGGATATGTATAATTTGAGCCATGCGAAAATGGCTTAATTTCTACGTTTGAATTCGTTTTAGTTAACGTGTTAAGTACTATGAATGAATGATGTTTGAAGTAGGTGTTTTATGCTTTGAAATGGCTTAACTTCCATTCTTAAATCTGATTTTATTGGACTTTGATCTAAGTTCTTTTAAATTATTATGCAATGTGTCACGGTTGATTGATACTTGTGATATCTATTTTGAGTTTCGATGTTGCTTGGTGATTTTGGACATATGCATTAGGGTGATTCGGTTATGGTATGCACAGATAAAACAAATATTTGAATTTTGGTTGTAAAAATTTAGTTAAAATGCTATATGTGATTTGGCTTTAAACGTTAGTTGGTTATGTCCGAACATCATATAACTTTGTCATGATATGTTCATTATAGGGTATGGGAAAATGCATATTTTGAATATATATTTATAGGTTAAATGACTATAACTGAAGAATTTGCATTCAGTTATGTGATGGGAGTTATGAATATTATTTTTGAGTCACCTATGATTCGGCACTTGCGAGTATACATGTAATGGAGTGGTTTATGTATTATTTGAGATATATAATTATAAGATAAAAATATTGGAATTTGGGAAGTTTATTGTGTTTTATATTCGTTAATAAGAAGGATATATATATATATATATATATATATATATATGTATTTAGTTACATGTATTCGGTTACCATGACAAAGTATTTATTTAAGTTATAAAAGTTAGTTTCATAAATGACCTATTTCATGGTATTCGCATGCATAAATGTTCGACAGTGTTTTGTGAATTATGTGTTAGTTTATGAAATAAATTATAACCGATCTTCAAGATTTGTTCATGTATATACATAATTGTTCAAAATTGTGCTTTTATTCTGTAATGCCTTATGACCCTAATCCGACAACGGATACGGGTTAGTGGTGTTACAGTAATGACTATTCAATAATGAAAAGGGATAGCTTCGACTATCAAATTGTGAAAAGGGATAGGTTCGGCTATCAAATTATGGAAAGGGATGGTTGTAATGTCCCCGTACCCGAGACCGTCGCCGGAGTCAAGCATGAGGTGTTAACGGACTTAATTCATTAATTAAACAACTCAAACAATTTATTTTAGAATTTTCAGACAAGCTGGCTAACTGCGCCACAGTCGCTAAAAAATCCATATCTTGAGTTATGAAACTCAAAATCCAATTCCGTAAATTTTCCATAAAACGAGACATATATCTACTTACTAATGTTTTTCTAGAATTTTTGGTCGGGCCAATTAGTACAGTTTATTAGTTAAAGTTCCCCTGTTTTAGGGTTCGGCTACTCTGAACCCTGTGTATTATGAATAAGATATCTCCCTGTACAGAGTTTCAATGACTATTCCATTTGTTTCTCATAAAACTAGACTCAATAAGTATTTCATACATGTAATATAAAACTCCTAATTGTTTTTTTACAGTTTATGGTGAATTTTTTAAGTCATAACAGGGGATTCAGAGATCGCTCTGACCCTGTTCCACTAAAACTTAAATATCTCATAAAATATAACTCATTTACGTGTTTCATTTACTCCATATGAAAATAGACTCATCAAGCTTCGATTCCATAACTTAGTCATCATTTAATTCCATTTATACTATTTTTAGTGATTTTTCAAATTCACGTCACTGCTGCTGTCTGATTCTATTTTGTGGCCAATTTTACCTTTCCAAGGATTTTCATGGTTTAGTTAAGACATAAAGCATACATGTTATCATATATAAACTTGATTAGCCATTCCAATAGCTAATCATTCTCAAACATTTTCATTCCATCCATGGGCCATATCGTAAGATTATACACACAAAATGATTGGAATGCTATACATGCCATATTTCCAAAAATTTCAAGTCATTATCTTCGCAATTGTCCATTGATAGTGTGAGCGTGCCTCCAATCAGTCCGATCTCCAAATTGACTTGTCAAAACTACAAAGAATGAAAAGGAGGGAGTAAGCATATATGCTTAGTAAGTCCACATGCAAATAACAAATAACTTAACAAAGCAATTATACCAACCAACATTAGCATAATATCACCAAAACATATATCACATTTCTATACATCATTCATCGTCTTACCATATTATTGTTGTCATATCAAGTCTCAACCCGAGGGTTAAGTACATACCTATCCAAAGTGCCCATTCCACAACACTTACCAATACGTCACTTGCATCTTGAGTATTCTTCCATTTCACTAGAATTTTACCCGTTGAACACATCGGAATATAACTCGGATACATGGAAAGTTTGCACATAAGTGCCACATATGTAGCCAAGCTACCATGTAACCCACCCATAAGCGAACTCGGACTCAACTCAATGAGTTTGGACGTTCGCATCCATAAGTGAACTCGGACTCAACTTAACGAGGTCGGATGGTCAAATATCCGAATCTATTCCTAAGGTTCAATGGGACTTTCCTCGTTCGTACTCCTTTACCATTCTCCTTGGAATACCAATGACGATACTTCGGTAGTCTTTCACAGTTTTCAAATAATTCATAAAATTTTTGCATATTGTCCAACAATGACCACAAAGCATAGAATTGCATGATAACAATCATAATATCGTATAAATAGCATTAAATGATTTAAAATAATGGTTATATTATTTACATATGAACTTACCTCGATACAAAATGAGAATAGTCGAGCCTATTCCTCATAAACTTTATTTTTCCCCCGATCTCGGCTCGAATCTCTTTTATTTTAATCTATAATACCAAATTAATTTATTTAATACACACATTCATCAAAACATCCCCTAGTACGAACTTTAGCAAAATTACCATTTTGCCCCTAAACTTTCACATATTTACACTTTTCCCCGAGGCTCGTAAATTAAACCTCATCCTATTTTCTTATGTTTTATGACATGATGATCATTTTTCCCTTCTATAGAAACATCAAATTCACACTCTAACATGTACTTATGAATATTAGGTATTTTTACCGATTATGTAATTTTGCTCGTTTTTACGTAAAATCACTTAGCAAAAGTTGTTTAACACAAACTCAAACTTCATATTCTACCATAAAACATCAAAATTCATACATATCATCCATGGTTAAAATTTTAAATATAAACCCTAGCTCAAAATATTGGTAGAAATAGGTAAACCGAGCTACGAGGATTTCAAAAATGTAAAGAACATTAAAAACGGGCATAGAAATCACTTACAATCAAGGCTTAAAAGTGTTGAAACCCTAGCTATGGTGGAGAGAAAAATTTTACAGCAACTTATGGAGAAGATGATCATTTTTGTGTTATTTTTCCCATTTTATTTCATTTAATTCCAAATGACCGAAATGCCCTTTCTTACTAAACTTTCAAAAGTTCCATCCATGTCCATTTTTTGTCCAGAAACTTAGAAATTGGTCAAATTTATATTTAAGACCTCCTCATTAATATTCCAAAGCAATTTCATACTAAAAACTTCTAGAATACAAGTTTTGCAACTTATTCAATTTAGTCCCTAACTTCAAATTAAGCACTTTATGCATAAAATTTCTTCACGAAATTTTTACACAATCATGCAATCAAATCATAGACCTCAAAATAATCATAAAATAATTATTTCTATATCGGATTTTGTGGTCCCGAAACCACTATTCCGATTAGGCCCTAATTCGGGTTATCACAATGGTGACGACCATCAACAATGAAAAGGGATGGTTACAACCATAAAATAATGGAAAGGGATAGCTCCAGCTATTGAGCTATAAAAGGGATAGCTTCGACTGCCGAGCTATGAAAAGGGTTGGGACAACCATCTTGACTTTATTCGTGTAAACTTTGGGAAGAATTATCGATGCAATTTACCTTATTACTATGGAAGGTAGTAAGTATGTGATGTCCATGGCAATTAGAAGTATAAATTCACTTGAATTAAGTTTATGAATCATTTATTCTTATGTTCAATTGATACATATGTAATTTAGGATTATGCAACGTATTGATAAGTATAGATTATATATTATGAACTTACTAAGAATAACATGCTTACCATGTGTTTATTTGTCTATGTTTTGTAGTTAATCAGAAGCTCGTTTGGGTTGGAAAGTCGTCGGAGACCTATCACATTATCCATCAGCCATATCGGTAGATTTTGACTTTTTAAGTCTTGGTTATGATGGCATATATAGGTGCTTTGGTTGATGTTATAGCCATTATGTTTTGGCTTGTAAATTTGGTATTTTGAATGATGAAATGGTGTTAAGTTGGCATGTATATATTTGGCCTTGTAATGGTTTTTGTTTTGGTGTTTATGGCAACCATATGATGGAAGTTAAAATGGTAGTTAAACATGTTTGTTATAAATTGTCTTTTGATACATTTGAATGTGGTGATTTGGTATATTGGTTATAAATGACATATATGGCTAATGGTGGTAGGTGTTAAATAGCATATTACGTACTTTTGGTGTGAATTTGATTGGTAAACTAATTGGTAAGTTTTGGCATAAACTTAGTTATATGTTAGTTGAACTTTTGGCCAAACTATGCATATGGTTATATATGTTTAATTGTGATGATTGAGGTGCCTTTTAGGCATATTGGTTGTATGCTTATGTACCTTTCTTGGATAGCTTGATTATGCATGTTTTAGTGAAGTTTGAAGGCTTGTTTATATGTGGAAAATTGATTATAGGCAGATGCTTGAATAGGTGAGAAAAAGGACTTGGAAATGGCCTATTTTTCATCCAAACTGTAACAACCCGTTTTTAGTCAAATCAGAATAGTGGTTTTGGGACCACAAATCCAAGGTAAAAATATTTATTTTATTATTATTTTAATATCTAAAGCATGACAAAATGATTGTGTGAAATTTCGTTAAGAAATTTTATCGTTTGCTTACTTAATTTGATAAAAAGGACTAAATCGCGTAAAGGGTAAAACTTGAGTTCTATTAGCTAAAGCTATCTAATAGCTATGAAATATTAAAGTGGAGGTCCTTATATGGCAATTAGACTATTGTTAATGTTAGTGGACATTTATGGATATGCATTAAGTAATTTTAATATTTTAACTTAAGGTTAATTAATGAATTTAGTAATTTAAAGTTAAAATAACTTAAACAAAATGTGTCCATCTTCTCCATTTTGATCATCCTTAGCCAAAATTATCAAGGGAAGCCATAGCTAGGGTTCAACCAAGCTATTTTTTTTTGCGTTGTAAGTGGTTTTTGTCCCGTTTTAATTGATTTATATGTTTTTGAGATCGTTGCAGCTTAATCTAGCTAGCCTAGGGACTAATTTGCAAATCTATTAAAGGTTTAGGGTTTTTCCATTGATAAATATGGGTGTATTTTGATGTTTAATGATAGAAATTGTATGCTTGTTGTTAGATAAACAATATTTGTAAAGTGATTTTTGACAAAATTGTCATTTAGGGATTTAATTGAGAAATGTTGACATTTTATGGTTAAATTGTGAAATAAACGAAAATTTTAGGGATTTAAGTTACTATAATGTGTATTTTTAACTAAATTGAATTGATTGATGATTAAATAAGCTAAATTTGATATTATATAGATAAAAAAAAGTGAAATTCGAATTTAGATCGGGGGAAAAAAAGGTTTCAGACGTCGACCTATTCAGTAATTTTTACATTCGAGGTAAGTTCTATGTAATAAGAATTTTTATAATTATGTTTTAAATGCTTTGTTATTGCATAAATTGTGAATACGACCTTGTGAATATGTTTGATGTTGATCCAGCTATGAGAAATCCCAGTTGAACCTTAGGAATAGATTAGGATACAAATGATATGTCATTAGGGTTATGTGATTTGGGTGCTGGTCCATACGTCCTATCGGTAGCTGAGTTATCTGACATGTGTTGCAGATACTTGTCAGCTTGTGTGAGTAGCACTGTGTAGTTTCGTCATGACCGTCAGCTTGTGTGAGCAGACCCGTTGGTAGCTCGAGAGTGAGCATTATATGTGATATGAGATTCAGATAGCTTCGGCTATATGTATGTGGCACTTAGGGTGCGAGTTTCCTTGGTAGCCAATATTTTTCCAAATGGTTCAATGGGTATATCGAAGACATAAAATGGTGAGAAATAGACACATATCAGTACAGGTATGTATGGGAATTACATAAGCATCGAATCTATGGAAGTTGTGAGTTTATAGTTAATTATGTGATTGAATATATTTTAACATTGTGATTAAATGATTTAGAGTATGTTATGTTCATATTTTGAATAGTCATTGAATGGTGAGCTTCGTTTATTTATTTCATACGAGCTTACTAAGCTTTATAGCTTACATTATTTAACTTTTCATGTTTTATAGTGAAATCAAGGCTAGCTCGGATTTGGGAGTCGTCAGAGACCTCATCACACTATCAAGCTACCATTTTGGTACTTTTGAATCTATTTTTTTGGTTATATGGCATGTATAGGAACTTTGATCATTTTGGTATGTAGTTTGGGAATGAATTTAGCCATTTGGATTGGCTTGTAAATGTTTAATATTTGGCTTTATATATGGCCATGAGAGTTGGCTTATTTTGACATATTTGGTAATTAGGGATACTAAATGGTTGAGATTTGAATTTGGTATGTTTGTGAATTTAGGTCAATTAGTGCATTATTGAAAATGACCATTTAGATGATTTGAGAATGTGAAATTAGCATGAAATTAAATGGCATATTGTGGTACTTGTCTGACTTGTATTGCTGGTATTGAATTTGCATGAAATATACTTAGTTTAGAAGAGTTTGAATGCCATTTGAAGTTGTGAATATGTGCCATTTGGGTTTACTGTAGGTGTATGCTAATTTGGGTGGCAAGATGGCTTGGTAAATAGCCTATTTTTTCTGAACAGGCAGAGACACGGGCGTGTGTCTCAGCCGTGTGTGATACACGGTTAGGTTACATAGCCATGTGTCCCATGGTGTTGTATTAGAAATCAAGTCAGTATGCTCCACTCGGCCTAGCACAAGGGCGTGTGACATAAGTTAGTATACTCTACAGGTTTGGCACGGCCTAGCACATGGCCTGACACATGGGCGTGTGTGGCCATTTTGAAGGGCACAAGGGCTAGTCAAATGGGCGTGTGGTTGGCCATGTGACCCAAGTTAGAGAGATACACGGGGTCAGTCACGGGCTGGAACACAGCCATGTGATGCCATTTCGAATATCCACACGGCCTGTGACACGGGTGTGTCTCACACTGCCGGGCCACATAGGCATGTGTCCCCTGTATTTTGCAAAATTTTCTAAATGTTCCAAAAAATTTTTGAGTTATCAGTTTTGTTTCGAACCACTCCTAATGCATGTTTGAGGCCTTGTAGGCTCGTATTAAGGACAATGTGAATGTTGTTGAATGATGATTACATGAAATTTGACAGTGTATGTGAAATGTATGTTTAATTGTATAATAAGTTCGATAATACTCTGTAACCCTATTTTGGCATTGAATACCGGAGAGGGGTGTTACATTTATTGGTATCAGAGTTACGATTTAGTTGATTCTAGGTTAACGTAGCGTATGTGAGAGTCTAACTATACATGCCATATATAATCTGTGATAGTGTGATAACTCTTGACAGCTTTAAATCGTGTTTCCATATAGTAAATGGATCCCAATCAAGCTGTAGCTGATGATGTTGAAAGCAAAGCGCCAGCCTCCATTCACGGAGTAGCACAATCAGAGTTGAGACCCGTATCGGGTAGTCAGGGAGGAGAGGCTAAGGAAGCTTTCTTCCATATGATGAACGAGTGGTTTACTAAGTGTGTTCGAATAAATCCGGTTGCTTAGTAGCCTCTACCCCATCCTAATCCCTAACCTGTTCTCGTAGTTCGTCAAGGTTTGGAACCTCTACAATTGAATAAGCCGCCTGTTGATAAAATTTGAAAATACGGGGTTGAAGAATTCAGAGCTACTATTGATGACGACCTTGAGAGAAAAGTTTTGGCTTGAGAATACTATCAGATTATTTGATGAACTATCCTGCACACTAGCTGAATGTGTTAAATATGCTGTATCACTTTTGAGAGACACAGTGTATCAACGGTGGAATACTTTTATATCAATGGTGCCGAGAGAAAGAGTTACTTGAGATTTCTTTCAAGCTGAGTTCAGAAAGAAATACATTAGCCAACGATTTATTGATCAAAAGAGAAAAGAGTTTCTAGAGCTAAAACAGGGTCGAATCACTATAACTGAGTATGAGAGAGAGTTTGTGAGACTCAGAAAATATGCTCAAGAGTGTGTTTCAACTGAGGCAATTATGTGTAAACGATTTGAAGATGGGTTGAATGATGATATTAGATTGCTAGTCGGGATTCTAGTGTTGAAAGAATTTGTAGTGCTAGTTGACCGTGTAACAGCTCGATTTTGGGTCTAGTCAGAATAGTAATTTCGAGACCACAAATCCGACGTAGAAAATTTATTTTTCTTATATTTTTATGGTCTACAGTCGTAACAACCCGAATTTAGGGCTAGTTATAATGGTGGTTTCGGGACCACTGACCCGAGGTTAGAGAAATTATTTTTGATGTTATTTTATGTGTTGTGGCATTATTATATGAGTGCATGAAAAATTTGGCGAGATAATTTTAGCGTTTGTGAGCTTAATTGCAAAAAAGGACTAAATCGCATAAAGTTCAAAAGTCTTAAATTGATAGCTAACGGTGTTAAATTTCCATGGAACTTAATTTGGGGTCTTTAAAGGGAAAATAGACCCTAAAAATAAGCTTGGCTGGTCATAGGGACAAGATCTGACGAAGTTGACTAGGTTAAGTGGGTTTTGGTGACTAAATTGGTTAAAAAAATAAAATTGAACAAGGAGAGAAGATATTTTATTTTCTCTCATCTTCTTCCCATAGTTCATACCAGTAAAAGAGGGGTTTTTAAGCTTGAAAAATTTCAGCCACTCTCTATTCTCATAGGTAAGTGATTTTGATAGTTTTTCTTGATGATTTTTGTATTTTTGGACCCCTTGTAACATGAGCTTGCTAACGAGGGGACTATCTTGCAAAATGATTGAGAGTATAGGGTTTTTCCATGAAAGCATATGTTCTGTTAACTGAAATTTTATGGAAGAATATGAGTCTTGGATGTGTAATAAATAACTTTTGTGAAGAAGTTTTCATGGGAAACCCTAACTAAGGACCATTTTGTATAAGTAATAAAATAAGTGATAAATGTGTGTAATAGTGGAAATTTGGGCTTTTTATAATAGTAAAAAGGGTTTGGCTAGGCTTTACTAATGAGAAAATGTGATAAAAATCAATTTTCGGACCTAGGGGTAAAATGGTCATTTTTTGAAAGTCTAGGGGCAAAATGGTCAATTTGTCCAATTATGAATTCTCGAGTACCTAGAGTAATATGCTGATGAGATGAATGAATTTCTATCATTTTAGATCAAGAATTACAAAATCCGGGCCTAGACCGGGGAAAAGCAAAGCAAGTGGACTAAGCCGAACTAGTCATCTACATTTTGGATACCGAGGTAAGTTGTATGTAAATAATACAACTACATTGTTATTATATGCGTTTGAATTGATATAGCATAAATTGCTTAATTGTGGTAATGAAAATACTGATGATAATTGAGATAATAGAACTCTCGGGTGAACCTTAAGAACGAATTGGATATTCGTGCCATGACATTTGGGTCAGTTGTGCACTAGTGTAAGACATGTCTGGGACATGCATCGGCCACATTATGAGAGCCATTGTAAGACCCTTTCTGGGACATGGCATTGGCATTGAGACGAGAGCTAGTGTAGGACATGTCTGGGACATGCATCAACCTCGAGATGTAAGCCAATGTAAGACATGTCAGGGACATGCATCGACTACGAGATGTGTCAGTGTACGACCATGTCTGGGACATGGCATCAGCACGGATATGTGAGAGCTAGTGTAAGACCATGTCTGGGACATGGCGTCGGCCTCGATTTCGATAGTCAGTGTAATACCTTGTCTGGGACATGGCATCGACTTGATGGATGAGCCAGTGTAAGACCATGTCTGGGACATGGCATCGACATTATACCTTATGTTTGAGGCTTAATGAATATCCGATAGCTTTCCAAATGGTTCAACAGTGAGAATTACAGTTTAAGTTAGACGAGAAAAGTATATCCATATTGTGAGTGGTACAAGTACCTATTTGAAATGTAAGAGACGTGAACTCAATATATTTTATGTGAATTGTATTGGTTAATGATGAGTAAGTTGTGCTTATGCCTACTTTTGCATTATGAGCATGATGATGAATGGTAAAGTTGTTATATTTATTTGCATGCAACTTACTAAGCTTTATGCTTACCCTATTTCTTTCCATTTTCTTATAGTGCCTCCCAATTAGCTCGTGGATCAACAGTTGTCGGAGGCATTGATCACACTATCAATCGAAATACTTGGTATAGTTAAATCTATATATTCTTATTATGGCATGTATAGGACCCTGACTTTAGAATTTTGTGTCATTGTTAATTGGCCAAATGTGTTGGCTTACTTTAGCATTTTGATTCATTTTGTATAATGCCATGGAAATGGCTAAAGTTGAAAGTTGTTATACGAATACAAGAAGTTATTTCATGAATGGGTAATTGTTGGTTGTTTTAGTAAATATGAAATGTGTACAGACCTTAGATGCGATTGTTGGATTAAGGAATCATACTATAATGATCTTTAGCATGATGGATGTTGTTATTTTGTGTTTCAGGGTGGCAAAGGGCTTGGTAAATAGCCTTATATTGTCCACACGGGTAGACACACAGCTTTTTTCTAGGCCCTGTGTGACACACAGCCAGCCCATGGGCGTTTTGTCCGGCTGTTTGTCCCCTGCATGTAAAAATTTCAAGTCAGTATGCATGATAGTAAACACACGGGTAGAGACACGGCCATGTGTCTCAACCGTGTGATGAACACAGCCTAGCACATAGACGTGTGCCTAGGCTGTGTGACCCTTAAGGATTACTAATGTTAGAAGCAAAATGTCAAGATTTTTGGACACGAGAGTGTCATGGCCGTGTGAGGGACATGGGCCATAGACACGGGCATGTGTCAGGTCATGTGAAAACCTCTATAGGTTTGAATTTGGAATTTAATTCACACGGGCGTGGGACACGGGCAAGTCCCTAGAGTCTTAGGTCTTGTGTGTAACATAGGCCATCAAAACGGTCCTATTATAATGAACACACAGGCGTGTTACCCTTCCACACGGGCTTGTGCCCTGTTTCTAAGGTTATTTTTATTAGGTCAGGTTAAAGGCCTGAGTTAGTTTCCGAATGGTTTCTAATGAGAGTTTGAGGCCTCGTAGGCCCACATTAAGAAGTTTTAAATAAGGTTAGAAAAAGTTTTAAATGTGATCAAGTCTTGGTGACTCGAAAATGATTGTATGCATATGGTTAAGTATGGTAATGCCTCGTGCCCAGTCCCGACCTCAGACTCAGGTAAGGTGTGTTACAACAGTTTTATGGAATGATTTTGTGAAAGTTTCATTTGAAAATTTTGATGTTTGAGCACTTAATTTAGTAAAAATGAGTAAATTGTAAAAAGTGCAAGACTTGAGTTCTAGAAGCTAGAGGTGTCTAATTGCTATGAAATTTTAAATTAGAGGTCCTTAGATGGTAATTAGACTATTTGTTAAGTTAGTGGACAAAAATGGACATGAAGTAAGAGAAATTTTATGTTTTAAGTTAGGGGCATTTTGGTTATTTGGTAAATAAAGCCAAAATAACTAAAATAAAAGATATTATCTTCTACAAATTAGTCCCTTGTGCCGAAAATTGAAAGGCTCTCCATATCTAGGGTTCGTTCATCTTTCAAACTCAATTGTAAGTCCGTTCTTGACCTGTTTTTAATGCTCTTTACATTTTTGAAGTCGTTGTAACCCGATCTATCTATTTCTACCACCAATTTAAGAAATAATCAAAGTCTTAAATTTTACCCATGATAGATATTTGTGTATTTTGATGACTAATGGTAGAAAATGTAAGTTTGGTGTTAGATATACAACATTTACTAGGTGATTTTTCATGAAAATGTTAAAAAGGACCTATTTGCAAAAGCTATAAAATGAGTAGTAAAAGTGTGATTAAATGAAAAATGTGGACTGTCATGAGTATGAAAATGGTTCAGCTAGGCTTGAGTTTTGAAGAAATTGAACACATTTCTTTTTATGAGCCTAGGGACTAAATTGTAAAAATGTGAAACATTAGGGGAAAAAATGTACTTTTTTCATAATATGATTTTTGGACTGAACTGAACAATGTGTGTATTAAATAATTTAAATTTGTTATTACAGATAAAGAAAAACGAGGTTTAGGCCTAGATCGAGAGAAAAACAAAGTGTTTGACAATTAGGTTTAATTCTACATTTTTGTACTGAGGTAAGTTCGTATGTAAATAATGCATTATTCTATTTATGTTTTAAATGCTTTAATATTGTATGAATTGTGAATGAATCCTTGGATGTATTCGACAAATTTTTGAAAAGCGAGAAATCCTAGTTGAACCTTAGGAATAAAATAGGATACGAGTGACATGTCATTAGGAACCTATGTGTTTATGTGATCCAGGTGCTGGTCATGTACGTCCTACCAGTGGCTGGGTAGTCCGGTATATGTTGCGAATACCTAAAAACTTGTGTGAGTAGCATTGTATAGCTGCGTCCTGACTGACAACTTGTGTGAGCAGGCCCGTGAGTAGCTCGAAAACTAGCCTATATGTATTATGAGATGTGAGGTAGCTTTGGCTACATGTATGGCACTTATGTGCAAGATTTTCGAGTATCCGTTAATATTCCAAGTGTTCAACGGGAATGTCAAGTTGTGAAAGAATATGGTTATGTTGCAAGTTGGTATAGGTATGTACGTAAAACTCATATGTAATGAGCTCGATATGTGACGAAACCTTGGTAATCTTGTGATTGAGTAAATTATGACTATAAGATTTTAATGACATTCATTCTAACTTTCAGTATGTTATTTGTATGTTAAATGTGTAGTTGTAATGCTTATTATTTGCATAGGAGCTTACTAAGCTTTAAAGCTTACTCCCCTTTCTTTCCCTTGTCTTATAGTGTCACCAAGCTAGCTCGGGGATCAGAGACCGTCGAAGATCCACTCACACTATGAACAATTATTTTGGTACCAATGATTTCAACATTTTGAGTTATGGCATGTATAGGGGACTTGGCCATTTTGTCATGTGTCACAATTGATTTGGCCAAATGTGTTAGCTTATATTGGTTGAAAGTTCATTTTGTATAAGGCCATTGAAATTGGCTACTATTGGTATAAGTAATTTATATGGTGATGCCTTTCATGGATGTGGGAGATTACATGATTTGAGTTGATAATTATGTAATGTTTGTGTATGATAGATGGTATCGTGTGATGAATGTGTGGATATCTTGATTGTGGCTAATTTGGTTGTATGTATATGCTTAGTTTGGTGCTATGTTGTGTTTTGTAGGTGTGCACTTAAAAAGGGTGGCAAAAAGGCTTGGTAAATAACCTTATTTTTGTCCACATGAGTAGACACACGGGCGTGTGTCTATGCCATGTGTGGCACATGGTCTGCTCCATGGGCATGTGTTCTGGCCGTGTGTCCCCTGCACCTTAATTTTGAGAAACAGAATGCTAAAAAATGAGCACACAGGTAGACACACAGGCGTGTGTCTCATCCGTGTGGATGACACGGTCTCAGGCACAGGCGTGTGTCTCTGGCGTGTAAAGTCTGCACCTATTCTACGAAAAATCATAAATTTTAAATCGACCACACGGCCTAGCACACAGGCGTGTGACTTGGTCGTGTCTCTTTAATTTGTTCTTGGTTGACAAACAGAGAGTTACATGGTTCGGGACACGAGAGTGTGTGATCACACGGCCTGCCAACACGGGCGTGTGACTCCTGTTTAAGGTAAAAATGAAACACCCCTAATCCATATTCGTCATCAAAATAGGGCTTAAAGGTATTACTGATCAACCACTCCACAAAAGCATACATTTCTTATACATTAAGTATTTCCATATAAACATCAATCAAACATAACCACATTGTCCCTCAAAAGGGCTTACGAGGCTTGAAAACATGCTTAGAAGTGGTTTGAGACAAAACCAATAACATATGCAAACTTTAGGAAACTTAGAAATTTTTTTTTAATTTCAGGGTCACATACTCGTGTGAACAGGCTGTGTGACTCACACGGCCACCAGACACGCTAGTGTCGCAGGCCATGTGAAAACAGGGCATACATACTGACATGTACCACATGGCCAAGGACACGCCCGTGTGCCATGGCTGTGGGAAAACTGGGTGATTATTGACTTGGGTTACACGGCTGGCCACACGCCCATGTGCCTTCTCGTGTGCCACCCACGGCTCATACAATGCCATATCCCAAATATGGTCTTACATGTTATCACATATCGGTGCCACTGTCCCAGATAGGGTCTTACAGGAAATCGATTAACAATGCCAATGTCCCAGACATGGTCTTACACGTAATCTCAAAACAATGCCAATGTCCCTGACATGGTCTTACATGTAATCACATCTCAGTAACCTAATGTCATGACATTTGTATCTATATTATTCCTAAGGTTTGTACGAGACTTTCGGATGTCGTAACTCTGTTGACTCTTGCTTGTATTTGCTCATTCAATATTTATAGCAATGCAATGATAATTAAACATGTATAATTCAATTAAAAGACATTTATTTGCTTACGAACTTACATCGTAGTCAGAAAAGAGGAACCAGGTCGACTATTCGATAACTTTCAATTTCCCTCGATCTAAATCCGATTTTTTTCATTCTCAATCTATAATTCAAAATTAACTCGTTTATTCCTCAATTCATACAATTTCATCCAAAACACACAATTTGAGGCATTTTGCACATTAACCCCTATAGTTTCACATTTTCTTTATTTAGTCCATATTTCATAAAAACACAAATTACACAAAATTGAATAATACCCATGCTCAGCTGAATTCTCTATAGGTCCCTAGCAGCCCATATTTTACATTTATTTCTCATTTAAACCCTTCAATTTACACTTTTCATAATTTAATCCCTATTTGACATTTTTGTCAAAAATCACTTTACAAAACTATTTTAACTATCATCTAACTTCCATAATCTATCATTAATCATCAAAGAAATCAAGTATTCAATGATGGAACTTTTCAAAATCATGAACAAATTAAAAAATTAAGGCGTGGGTTAGCTAGTACTCAAAGAAACGATCACAAAAACATAGAAATCATCAAAAACCGAACAAATTTCATACATTAATCAAGCTATGCAAGTGCCAAAAATTCAAAAGCTTCAAAACCCTTTCTTTTCCTTTTATATTCAGTTGGAAGATGAAGGAAATAAAATAATTTTAGCTTTTGGTTTATGTAATATTAACATAAATAATAGTTTACCATTTTACCCTTGGTTATAAACTATTTATTCATCAACTATAAGGCCATTAATGTCCATTAACCTTATCAATGGCATAATAACATCATAAGGACCTTTAGCTTAATGAACCATAGTAATTAAGCACTTTTAACTTATAGCATGCTACTTTTATATTTTACGAGATTTAGTCCTTTTTTGCTTAAATTGAGCTATTAAACGATAAAATTAGCTCACAAATTTTTCACACATATATATTCACATGCTTTAAACATAAAAAAAAATATTAAAATAATTTTATGACCTTAGATTTGTGGTTCCAAATCCACTGTTCCAATTTAACTAATACTAGGCCATTAAAACTCTCCACCTTAGGGATTTTTGGCCCCGAAAATCTTACCATTGAATAGGTTTGGATATTGCTTTTTCATAGCATCCCATGGTTCCCATGTAGCTTCTTCTTCCCCATGTTGATGCCATAATACTTTTACTAATGCTATTCTTTTATTTCTCAGTTCTTTGATATCACGAGCTAGACTTCGAATTAGTTCTTCACTATACGATAAATCTGATTGAATCTCAACTTTAGTCAGGGAATTAACATGCGAAGGATTAGACCTATATCTTCTTAGCATCGATTCATAAAATACATTGGGAATCTTTTCTAACTCAAATGGTAATGCTAGCCGATAAGCAACTGGTCCAACTCACTCGATAATCTCATACGGTCCGATGTATCTCAGACTCAATTTTCCTTTCCTGCCAACTTCTACGGTGAAACTTTCAAAAACACTCTATCCCCGATCTGAAACTTAATATCTTTCTATTTCAAGTTTGCGTATGGTATCTGACGATCTGGCGCTGCTTTCAAACTATCGCGGATCACTTTCACTTTTTCTTCTGTTTCTTTAATTAGATCAACACCGCGAATCTTATGCTCACTAAGTTCAGTCTAGTACAACAACTTTTGACACTTTTGACCGTATAAAGCTTCATAAGGTGCCATTTTAATACTCAATTGAAAACTATTGTTATACGCAAATTCAATCAACAGCAAATACTTTTCCCATGTACGTTCGAACTCAAGAATACAACATTTCAATGTATCTTCGAGTATTTGAATAACTCACTCGAATTAACCATCTGCTTGCCGATGAAATGCGGTACTAAAATGTAGTTTCGTACCTAGTGCATCTTGCAACTTCTTCCAAAACCTCGATGTGAATCTTGAGTCAATAGAAACATGTACTCCGTGTAATTTCACAATCTCGGAGATATACAATTCAACAAGCTTGTCAAGTGAATAATCTATATGCACAGGAATGAAATGAGCTGATTTTGTCAACCGGTCAACAACAACCCAGATTGCATGTTTCTTACTCGGAGATAGGGGCAAACTCAAAACAAAATCCATAGTTACTCTATCTCATTTCCATTTGGGGATCACAATCGACTACAATAAATGAGACAGTACCTGATGCTTTGCTTTAATTTGCTGACAAATCAAACATTTAGAAACGAAATCTGAAATGTCACATTTCATACCATGCCACCAATAGAGTTGTGTCAAATCATTATACATTTTCGTACTTCCCAGATAAACAGATAAACGACTACTATGTGCTTCGTTCAAAATCATTTGAATCAACACTGAATTTCTAGGAACACATATTCTGCCTCTGAATCTTAAACAACCATCAGAATCAAATTGAAACTCTGAATCAGGGTTAGAATCACATTGTGCTCTTTTAGCTAACATTTCATTATCAGTCTTCTGAGCTTCATAAATCAGCTGTACAAACAATAGTTTTTCTTTCAACTCAGCTAATATTGAGCCGTCATTAGAAATAGCTAACTGAGTATTCATTACACGTAGAGCAAACAAAGATTTTTGGTTTAATGCATCAGCAACAACATTTTCTTTTCCCAGATGATAGTCAATCACTAACTCGTAATCTTTTTTGCAATTCTAGCCGTCTCCGCTGTTGCAAATTCAAATCTTTCTGAGTTATCAGATATGTCAAACTCTTGTGATCCGAATAAACATGGCATCTTTCACCAAACAAATAATGACGCCAAATCTTTAATACAAACACAATGGCTGCTAACTCTAAATCGTGCGTCGGGTAATTCTTTTCATGCGGCTTCAACTGTCTCGAGGCATAAGCTATGACTTTGCCTTCCTGCATCAGAACGCAGCCCAGACCATTCAACGATGCATCACTATAGATTCCAAATTCTTTACTGGATTCTGGCTGTATTAACACTGAAGCTTTAGCCAAAAGAATATTCAACTGATCAAAACTTTTCTAACATTTCTCAGACCATTCATACTTTACATCTTTCTGAAACAATCTCATCAACGGAGTCGCAATCATCAAAAAGCCTTTTACGAACCGTCGGAAATAGTCAGCTAGCCCTAGAAAACTACAGACTTTAGATACATTTCTCGGAGGCTTTCAATCCAAAATTGCAAAAATCTTGCCTAGATCGACTTGAATACCCGATGTTGACACAATATGCCCCAAAAAACCAACCTCACGCAACCAGAATTCACATTTACTAAACTTTGCATATAACTGCTTATCTCGTAGAGTTTGCAATACAATTCTCAAACGCTCAACATGCTCAGTTTTATCTTTTAAATAGATCAAAATATCATCTATGAACACAACAACAAATCGATCTAGATACAGTCTGAAAATCTGGTTCATTAAGTCCATAAAAATAGCAGGTGCATTCGTTAGTCCAAAAGGCATAACTAAGAATTCATAATGACCATGCTTCGTTCTAAATGTAGTTTTTGGCACATCAGAATCTTTAACCCGAAATTGATAATAGCCTGATCTCAAATCTATCTTTGAAAACACTTAGCCCCTTTTCATTGGTCAAAAAATTGTCAATTTACGGTAGAGGGTATTTGTTTTTGATCGTCACTTTGTTAAACTATCGATAGTCTATACACATTCTCATCGTGCCATCTTTCTTTTTCACAAACAACACAGAAGCACCCTAGGGCGAAAGCCTCAGTCTAGCAAAACCTCTATCTATTAACTCTTGCAACTAAGCTTTCAGTTCTTTTAACTCTGTCAGAGCCATTCTGTATGGAGCTATCGATATCGGCGTTGTACCCGACATTAACTCAATGCCAAACTCAATCTCTCGGATTGGTGGTAACCCCAGTAACTCTTCAGGAAACACATCTGGATATTCACACAAAGTTGGCACTTATTCTATCTTGTTTCTTACATATTTCTGAGCCAACATCGAAGAAATCACTGCTGGCAAGCCATACAAACCATCTGACTCAATTCGGATAATCTCATTATTCTAACATCTCAAATCTATCATCTTTCTTTTGCAATTCACAATAGCATCATGCAATGTTAGCCAATCCATACCCAGGATTATATTAAACTCGTCAAATGGCAATAACATCAAATTGGCCGAAAAGAAATTATCCTGAATCATCAATGGATAGTTCTTGCAAAATTTATCAACCAATATGCACTTGCCTAAGGGGTTCGATACTCTAATTACAAATTCAGTAGACTCTATGTGACATCCCTAATTTGACCCTAGTCGGAAAGTGGTTTCGGGACCACTAAACCGAGTCTTATAAGTAATTAAAAGTTATATTCTATGTTTATGATGTTAGTAAATGCATGTGTGAAAGTTTCATGCATTAATTTGATCATTTCTATGTGAATTTATTTAAAATGGACTTGTATGAAACATTGTTGAAAGGTGATAGGCTAATCTTACAATGGTCTAATAGTACATGCATGCAAAAGAGTGGTTTTGCATGTCAATTTGCCCAAAAAAGGGAAGAGTGGCGGCCATGACAAGTTATGGGCAAGGGAAACATGTTTCAAACATGTCTAGTTAATGGATTATGTAAGGAGGAATAAAAAAAAAAGGAAGCATGGGAAATAAACTAATGAAAATTAAAGGAAGAAAACGAAGAAAAAAATGTGTCCATCATTCTCATACATGACCGAAAAAAAAAAAGGGAGAAGGAAAAGGCTTCATACTTTGGTTCTTCTTAGCCGTGTAGAAGAGGGAAAAGAGGAAGAAATTTAGCCACTTTGAGCTGGAAATTAAGGTAAGAATTCAAGTTAGCTCTTTAAATCTTAGCATGGTTTTAAGCTAGATTCTAAGCCCTTATTTAACCATGCCGAAATCTTTGAAAATTATGGTGATATGAACGTTCGCCATGGTAGATGTTAAAGAAGATGGTGGAAATGTTGTACACATTTGATTAGTAAGTTAGATGGATGAGATTTGAACTAGTTACCAAGTTCTTTAGGTAACCCATGTTGAAATCTTGGTTTTGAATAAGTGAGGTTTTCGGCTAGGGTGACTAACAAGGGTGATGATTGTTGTTTCATGCTGAATCTAGATGAACAATAGTTTAAGAGGAGCACTCGGCCATGATATGAGATTGTGATGTTAGTGCCGAATATGAAGATGATGAACTTGAATAAGAAATATTCGGCTAACATGATAAGTATGAATTATCAAGTAGTTGTGATAATTGATGAGTGAAGTGGCTAATGGGGACTCTTAATGAAATTATGCTAAGGCCGAATGTATCAAATGCTAAATGTGCTTATATGTGTGTGTGTCGTTAGTAGCTAATGGCATTCGGCATTGTTTAACTAAAATTAGAAATGAATGCTTGAAAGTTAAATATGGTCGCCCTAGTGACCAAATGCGTTAAAAGCTAATATATGAACGAATGATACGAATAAATTGACCTTTGAAATGTATATGGTTGCCGTGTGTTTGTGTCTGATTGAGAAGTAAATTTGTTTGATTTAGCTCAAGATCTTAAAGGAGAGGCGTCTAACAAGGGGAAATCGAAGGTCATCGAGTAGCCGACTTGGAACTATTTTACCTAACACAAGGTAAGTCATAAGCACATATGTTTGATATTGCTTAAATGATTGTAAAATCTATGCAATTGTGTTTAATGGGATGCTATATATATATATAAATGAAATTGTATGTGTATGGAGTGATGACAATTGTTGAATGTAAAAGAAATAGTGAAATGTGTAGAAAGTTTGCTTTCGGCACTAAGTGTGCGGGCAATACGTGTGTACGGTGACGAGATTGGCACTAAGTGTGCGTGCTGGAAATATATGGCACTAAGTGTGCATGCTGGAAATATATGGCACTAAGTGTGCGAGCTCGAAGGGTATGGCACTATGTGTGCGGGCTTAAATCGCATGGCACTAAGTGTGCGAAATCGAGTATTAAGCACTATGTGTGCGCACTCTATATATATATATATAAATATCTCCGATCGAACAATTATATTGAGGTGTGTCTCCACCGAGTTGAGTATGGACAGCGGATCGGGTAAGTACCTTGAGCTCATGACGACTAGGTAATATGTTCATGTTTCGGGGTTGAGCTTGGTAAGCTTTAAATCTATGTGATGATTGCAATTGTATGATTGTGGTGAAAATGAGTTGGTGTGTAAAATGCCTCAAATATCTTATTGTATAGAATATGAAATGTGGATGTATGACTTGGTATGAGATTGAACCGAAGGTCCAAGGAACTATGATATAGTTCGATATGGATGGAGTACTTAGCCTCGTTCATTATTTCATGTTGTAATAATTTTGTTAATGGATGGTTGTGGAATGCTTATGACTTACTGAGTTGTAAACTCACTCGGTGTTTTCTTGTCACCCATTTTAGGTCTCTTGGACTCGTATTGTTTGCGTGCTCGGAACCGTTGTTGAAGTCATCACACCGCTGAAATCTTGTGGTATTGTTTTTGTTGTTGAAGAACATTTGGCATGTATAGGCTATTATATTTTGTCGAATTGTGGGTTGTAAACTTTAAGCCATGTGAAAATGGCCTATGTGGTCGTCGAGTGGGATGCTAGAACCTATAGCCACGAGTCTTAGAAACTCAAATTTTGATAAGGTGGCCATAATTTGTGTCATGTATGATGGATGATTAAGGCCAAGGAAAACTTCATGATATTGGCATAGTTCATCGCAGTAACTGTTGCGGATAGCAGCAGTGGGATGAGATTGAAAAATCACTAAAAATAGTAGAAGTAGAACTAAATAGTGAGTAAATTATGGAACTGAACCTTGATGAATCTATTTTTATATGGACGAAACGAAACGACCATATGAGCAGTATACTGAGAAATATTAAAGTTCTCGTGAGACAGGGCCAGAACGGTTTCTGGGTCCCCTGTCGCGACTTTGAAAATTTACCATAAATTATCCAGAAAGAATTAGGAGTCATGCCTTATATTTACAGATTCCATTTTGAGTCTAGTTTCATTAGAAACAAACAGCACCAGTATTAAAGCCCTGTACAGAGAGATATTCAAGTTGTAACGTGCGAAGGTCAGAGCAGTCGATCCCTGTAACATGGGTGACTTTAACTAATAAACTGTACCAATTGGCCCATCCAAAAATTCTAAAAATAAATCCATGGATGGGTATATGAGTCTAAATCCAGGGAAAATTTACGAAACCAGTTTTCGAGTTTTGAAACTCGATATATGATTTTTAAGGAGACGGTGACGCAGTTTTCCAGCCTGTCCAGAAATGCCAAATTGGTCGGTACTTTAAGAGGATTTGTCTCGTTAACCCCTCGTGTCCGACACCGGCGATGGTCTCGGGTTTGGGGTGTTACAATTTTATTGGTATCGAGCTATGGTTTAGTCGGTTCTAGGACTACCATAGAGCGTGTGAGTCTAGCTATACATGCCAAATTGTTAGTGCTTAATAATGTGATGACTTCTGACGGTTGAAATTTTTGTTTTGATTAGCGATGGAACCCGGGATAGAGAGAGACCCTTGGCGGATGACGTTGAAAGTGTAGCGGCTGCTCCTGCGCAAGGGACACCGCCTGTTGAGCCTCAGTCATCCGCGAATAATCAAAATGAAGGGGCGAAACAAGCCTTCTTCACCATGATGAATGAGTGGGTCGCGCAATATGCCCGAACCAATCCGAGTGTCCAACCATTCCCGAATTTAAATAATCCACCCCAAGAGCCCGTGATGCCATCGCCATCGATCCCGTGAGGATGAGTAAACCACCGTGGACTTGATTAGGAAGCGTGGGGCGAGGAGTTTAAGGCCATAGTTACCGACGATGCCGAAGGGCCGAAGTTCGCTTGATAACACCATTAGAGTGTTTGATGAACTGTCATGCACACCGATGAATGTCTTAAGTGTGCTATATCTTTGTTATGAGACTCACCTACTATTGGTGGAGGACCTTGATTTCCATAGTCCCAAAGGAACAAGTTACTTGGGATTTCTTTCAAACGGAATTTGGAAGAAATATATTAGTCAACGGTTCATCGATCGAAGCGTAAGGAGTTCTGGAACTCAAGCAAGGCCGTATGATCAGATCGAATACTGAACATGAGTTCGTAAGACTTAGTCGGTATGCTCGGAGTGTGTGGCTGATGAGGTTGCTATATGCAAAAGATTTGAAGAAGGGTTGAATGAGGAGTTAAAGTTACTAGTGGGAATTTTGGAGATAAAGGAGTTCGTGATACTAGTCGAACGAGCTCGCAAGGCGGAAGAACTTGGGAAGGAGAAGAAGAAGGCTAAACTTGGAGCAAGAGATTACCGTAAAAGATCAACGAGTAAAGCTCCGTTCTCGATCGTAAAGAGGTTCGTGGAGGACACTAGTAAGTCGAGGGCGATCATGGAATTTCCATTAGAGCCGACCATTGACGGACTCCGAGCTACATCGATAGCTAGTGTGGGCAATAATCGTCAAGAGAGACCTGAATGTCCCCAATGTGGAAGACGACACCTAGGTGAATGTTGGGGTAAGTCTGTTAACCTGCTCACACGGATGTGGTTCAAGGACCACTTCATTAGGGATTGCACGGAGCTAGATGAGAAGAATAAGATGCAAGGTACGAGATCTAATGGGGCGACGACTAGAGGTAGACCCCAGGGTTTCAGGAGGTAGGGGTGGTAATCGAGGGGAGCCACCGACACGGCTGTTCGATCCGAGACCCGAGCTCTGCTAGAGCCTATGCCATCCGCAAGCACGAGAGGAGGCATCCTCCCCGACGTTATCACCGGTACTTTTACTCTCTTTGATACTAGTGTGATTGCATTGATTGACCCGGCTCTACTCATTCATATGTATGTGAAACTTTAGCATCCAAGAAGACTCTACTGTTGAGTCTCATCGAGTTCGTAATCGAGTGTTAAACCCTTTGGGTCAATACGTATCGTTGATAAAGTGTGCAAGAGATGCCCCTAATAATTCGAGAATCGCTTTTCCTACCGATCCGATGCTTCTACCATTTGATGAATTCGATGTTATTCTTGGTATGGATTGGTGATCGTACATGATGCAAAGTGGTGGACCGCAAAGGAAAGCCATTGTTTTGAGGAGTGCAAATAATGAGGTAGTCCGAGTCGAGTCTCATCGATTTAAAAGGAGTGCCGCGATAATATCTTCTATGACCGCCGGAGATATGTGAAAAGGGTGTGAAACATACCTTGCGTATGTGTTTGGAAGTAAAGAGACGGAAAGGAAACTCGAATCGGTATCGTTGATTTGTGAGTATTCAGATGTTTTTCCGAGGAGTTACCGGATTGCCACCGGTTCGAGAAGTGGAATTCGCATCGGTTGTACCGGTACTACGCCGATTTCAATAGCCCCGTATCGTATGGCATTAACGGAATTAAAGGAATTGAAGGTTCAATTGCAAGAATTGACGGATAGAGGTTTCGCTCGACCGAAGTTTTTCTCCATGGGCGCTTTGTATTGTTTGTGAAGAAGAAGGACGGAACCATGAGGTTGTGTATCGACTATCGTCAACTCAATAAAGTGACGATAAAGAATAAATATCCATTGCCACGAATTGACGATTTGTTTGATCAATTAAAGGGAGCCTCGGTGTTTTCAAAGATAGATTTGAGGTCGGGTACTATCGGTTGAGGGTCCGAGAATCGGACATACCCAAAACCGCTTTTAGAACGAGGTACGGTCACTACGAATTCTTGGTGATGCCGTTTGGGCTCACTAATGCCCTCGCGGTGTTTATGGATTTAATGAATAGAATTTTCAGCCATACTTGGATCGGTTCAGTAGTTGTATTTATCGATGACATTTTGGTCTATTCGAGAGATGAAACCGAACATCTTTGAACACCGAGGCTAGTGTTGCAAATCTTACGAGATAAGCGATTATATGCAAAGTTCAATAAATGTGAATTTTGGTTGAAAGAGGTTAGCTTTTTGGGGCACGTGGTGTCCGTGACGGTGTCGTGGTGGACCCGAACAAAATTTCGCCATAGTCGATTGGAAACCACCAAGGAATGTTACCGAAGTTAGGAGCTTTTTGGGGCTTGCCGGTTATTACCGACGATTTGTAAAGGTTTCTTGACGATAGCCACGCCAATGACGGCTTACTCCAAAAGGATGTTAAGTTCGAATGGACGGAGAAATGTCGAAAAGTTTCGATCAATCAAAGCTTATTTGATCAAGCCCCAATTCTAGTGCAACCCGAATCGGGCAAAGAGTTTGTCATTTATAGTGACGCATCCCTACTTGGGTTGGGTTGCGATTGATGCAAGAAGGGCGAAGTTGTGGCCTATGCGTCGAGGCAATTAAAGCCACATGAGAAAAATTATCCGACCCATGATCTCGAATTGGTCGCCATCGTATTCGCCTTTAAAGATATGGCGACATTACTTATTTGGTGAGAAGTGCCATGTGTATTCGGATCACAAAAGTCTCAAATATTTGATGACCCAAAGAGACTTAAATCTGCGACAAAGGCGATGGCTCGAGTTGTTAAAGGATTATGAGCTCGTCATTGATTATCACCGGGAAGGGCTAATGTGGTTGCGGATGCCTTAAGCCGAAATCACTATTTGCTTTATGAAGCGATGAATGTACACTTGTCTATCCTACCCGACAATGTGTTAGTAGCTGAATTGAAAGCCAAACCATTATTGATACGTCAAATTCGTGAAGCTCGTAAAGTCGACGATGAGTTGGTTGCAAACGGGATGAGTGTGTTCCAACAAGGACTCGGAATTTCAAATCGATGATGACGATTGTTTGAGGTTCGAAGTCGTCTGTGTGTTCCAAAGAATTGAACTTATTCCAATAATTTTGAACGAAGCCCATTGTAGCTGAATGGCAATCCACCCGGAGTACGAAGATGTACAACGATTTGAAACGTCGGTTTTGGTGGCATGGTATGAAACGAGACATCTCGATTTTGTTTGAGATGTTTAATATGTCAACAAGTGAAAGCGGAACATCAAGTGCCTTCAGGATTACTTCACCGATCACGATACCCGAGTGGAAATGGGATCGAGTCACAATGGACTTTGTATCCTAATGCCATTGTCGATGAGTAAGAAGGATGCGATTTGGGTCGTTGTCGATAGACCGACTAAGTCGGCTCACTTTATCCCCGTGACGACGGATTTTTCAATGGACAAACTAGCCAATTGTACGTTTCTCGATTGTGAGATTACACGGGTGCCTATTTCCATCGTGTCGGATAGAGATCCGAGATTTACCTCGCGATTTTGGAAGAAGTTGCAAGAAGCTTTGGGTACCAAGTTGCATTTCAAAGACCGCCTTTCACCCCCAAACCGATGGTCAATCCGAACGGATAATTCAAATACTCGAGGATATGTTGAGATGTTGTATCCTTGAGTTTAGTGGTTCATGGAACAGTATTCGCCTTTGATTGAATTCGCCACAACAATAGCTTTCAATCAAGTATTAAGATGGCGCCTTACGAGGCTTTATACGATCGTAAATGCCGCACCCCATTATTCTCGGATGAACTTAGTGAAGGTAAATTCTTGAGGTTGATTTGGTTAAGGATGCCGAGCAAAGAGTTCGAGTAATTCGTGAAAGTTTGAAAGTCGCTTCGGATCGCCAAAAGTCGTATGCGGATTTGAAAAGAAAAGATATTGAATATCGGGTTGGAGACAAGGTCTTTCTAAAAGTTTCACCTTGGAAGAAGGTGCTTAGATTTGGCCGTAAGGAAAATTGAGTCCGAGGTTCATCGGTCCGTATGAAGTATCTCGAACGAGTTGGACCAAGAGCGCATCGATTAATTTTACCCCGAGCTTGAAAGGATCCACAACGTTTTCCATGTCTCGATGCTTCGACGATATAGGTCGATCCATCGACGTAATCGCTCCGTCGAGATTGAGATTCACCTAATTTGAGCTATGAAGAGGAACCGTTCGCATTCGATGCGTGAAGTAAAAGAGTTGCGCAATAAGAAAATCCCATTAGTGAAGGTGTTGTGGCATAAACACGAATTGAAGAAGCCACTTGGGAACTCGAGGACTCTATGAAAGAGCGATACCCAAACCTATTTAGGTAAGATTTTCGGGACGAAAATTTCGTAAGTGGGGAGAGTTGTGACATCTCTAATTTGACCCTAGTCGGAAAGTGGTTTCGGGACCACTAAACCGAGTCTTATAAGTAATTAAAAGTTATATTCTATGTTTATGATGTTAGTAAATGCATGTGTGAAAGTTTCATGCATTAATTTGATCATTTCTATGTGAATTTATTTAAAATGGACTTGTATGAAACATTGTTGAAAGGTGATAGGCTAATCTTACAATGGTCTAATAGTACATGCATGCAAAAGAGTGGTTTTGCATGTCAATTTGCCCAAAAAAGGGAAGAGTGGCCGGCCATGACAAGTTATGGGCAAGGGAAACATGTTTCAAACATGTCTAGTTAATGGATTATGTAAGGAGGAATAAAAAAAAAAAGGAAGCATGGGAAATAAACTAATGAAAAATTAAAGGAAGAAAACAAAGAAAAAAATGTGTCCATCATTCTCATACATGACCGAAAAAAAAAAAGGAGAAGGAAAAGGCTTCATACTTTGGTTCTTCTTAGCCGTGTAGAAGAGGGAAAAGAGGAAGAAATTTAGCCACTTTGAGCTGGAAATTAAGGTAAGAATTCAAGTTAGCTCTTTAAATCTTAGCATGGTTTTAAGCTAGATTCTAAGCCCTTATTTAACCATGCCGAAATCTTTGAAAATTATGGTGATATGAACGTTCGCCATGGTAGATGTTAAAGAAGATGGTGGAAATGTTGTACACATTTGATTAGTAAGTTAGATGGATGAGATTTGAACTAGTTACCAAGTTCTTTAGGTAACCCATGTTGAAATCTTGGTTTTGAATAAGTGAGGTTTTCGCTAGGGTGACTAACAAGGGTGATGATTGTTGTTTCATGCTGAATCTAGATGAACAATAGTTTAAGAGGAGCACTCGGCCATGATATGAGATTGTGATGTTAGTGCGAATATGAAGATGATGAACTTGAATAAGAAATATTCGCTAACATGATAAGTATGAATTATCAAGTAGTTGTGATAATTGATGAGTGAAGTGGCTAATGGGGACTCTTAATGAAATTATGCTAAGGCCGAATGTATCAAATGCTAAATGTGCTTATATGTGTGTGTGTCGTTAGTAGCTAATGGCATTCGCATTGTTTAACTAAAATTAGAAATGAATGCTTGAAAGTTAAATATGGTCGCCTAGTGACCAAATGCGTTAAAAGCTAATATATGAACGAATGATACGAATAAATTGACCTTTGAAATGTATATGGTTGCCGTGTGTTTGTGTCTCGATTGAGAAGTAAATTTGTTTGATTTAGCTCAAGATCTTAAAGGAGAGGCGTCTAACAAGGGAAATCGAAGGTCATCGAGTAGCCGACTTGGAACTATTTTACCTAACACAAGGTAAGTCATAAGCACATATGTTTGATATTGCTTAAATGATTGTAAAATCTATGCAATTGTGTTTAATGGGATGCTATATATATATATAAATGAAATTGTATGTGTATGGAGTGATGACAATTGTTGAATGTAAAAGAAATAGTGAAATGTGTAGAAAGTTTGCTTTCGGCACTAAGTGTGCGGGCAATACGTGTGTACGGTGACGAGATTGGCACTAAGTGTGCATGCTGGAAATATATGGCACTAAGTGTGCATGCTGGAAATATATGGCACTAAGTGTGCGAGCTCGAAGGGTATGGCACTATGTGTGCGGGCTTAAATTGCATGGCACTAAGTGTGCGAAATCGAGTATTAAGCACTATGTGTGCGCACTCTCTCTATATATATATAAATATCTCCAATCGAACAATTATATGGAGGGTGTGTCTCCACCGAGTTGAGTATGGACAGCGGATCGGGTAAGTACCTTGAGCTCATGACGACTAGGTAATATGTTCATGCTCGGGTTGAGCTTGGTAAGCTTTAAATCTATGTGATGATTGCAATTGTATGATTGTGGTGAAAATGAGTTGGTGTGTAAAATGCCTCAAATATCTTATTGTATAGAATATGAAATGTGGATGTATGACTTGGTATGAGATTGAACCGAAGGTCCAAGGAACTATGATATAGTTCGATATGGATGGAGTACTTAGCCTCGCTCATTATTTCATGTTGTAATAATTTTGTTAATGGATGGTTGTGGAATGCTTATGACTTACTGAGTTGTAAACTCACTCGGTGTTTTCTTGTCACCCATTTTAGGTCTCTTGGACTCGATTGTTGCGTGTTTCGAACTGTTGTTGAAGTCATCACACCGCTGAAATCTTGTGGTATTGTTTTTGTTGTTGAAGAACATTTGGCATGTATAGGCTATTATATTTTGTCGAATTGTGGGTTGTAAACTTTAAGCCATGTGAAAATGGCCTATGTGGTCGTCGAGTGGGATGCTAGAACCTATAGCCACGAGTCTTAGAAACTCAAATTTTGATAAGGTGGCCATAATTTGTGTCATGTATGATGGATGATTAAGGCCAAGGAAAACTTCATGATATTGGCATAGTCTACTGCAGTAACTGTTGCGGATAGCAGCAGTGGGATGAGATTGAAAAATCACTAAAAATAGTAGAAGTAGAACTAAATAGTGAGTAAATTATGGAACTGAACCTTGATGAATCTATTTTTATATGGACGAAACGAAACGACCATATGAGCAGTATACTGAGAAATATTAAAGTTCTCGTGAGACAGGGCCAGAACGGTTTCTGGGTCCCCTGTCGCGACTTTGAAAATTTACCATAAATTATCCAGAAAGAATTAGGAGTCATGCCTTATATTTACAGATTCCATTTTGAGTCTAGTTTCATTAGAAACAAACAGCACCAGTATTAAAGCCCTGTACAGAGAGATATTCAAGTTGTAACGTGCGAAGGTCAGAGCAGTCGATCCCTGTAACATGGGTGACTTTAACTAATAAACTGTACCAATTGGCCCAACCAAAAATTCTAAAAATAAATCCATGGATGGGTATATGAGTCTAAATTCAGGGAAAATTTACGAAACCAGTTTCCGAGTTTTGAAACTCGAGATATGATTTTTAAGGCGACGGTGATGCAGTTTTCCAGCCTGTCCAGAAATGCCAAATTGGTCGGTACTTTAAGAGGATTTGTCTCGTTAACCCCTCGTGTCCGACACCGGCGATGGTCTCGGGTTTGGGGTGTTACACTCTATAGGCAAAGTCTTACTAGATATTAAATTCACACATATATACGAATGGGTTGATCCTGGATCTATCAATGCAATAACTTTTGTATCATAAAGAGTAAAAGTACTGGTAATGACGTCTGGAGATGATGCTTCTTTGCGAGCGCGAATAGCTGTAACACTCCTAACTCAAGTCCGTCGCCGGCGGGGTTACGAGGTATTACCGAAGAAAAACATAGTATTCGTACATTCACATAATTCTATAGATCTTATTAAGTAAAATAAGATATAATAAATTATTAATCACATCAGTATGCACGTAATTATAATCCCCAAGTTCAAACGAATTCAAATCAAATATTAAACCTTTGACTTCATAATTATTTACAAGTACTACTTAACCAAATAAAACATTTCACATAGCTTACTATTCAAATCATGTACATCATTAAAATTTGATATTATAAAGAAAAATAAAATAAAACATACTTGGCAGTTCATTTAAAAACCAAACATGTCTATTTGCTAATTACAAAGCCATAAGCATTTGACCATTTTAATATAACTAATTTTAGGAACACATACCAACCACTAGTGTATTAATTTCCATATCATCTATCATTTGTAGAGTATAACCGCATAATTAAAACACCAATTATATCTTAAGAATAATTCACATCCTATAATAGCATATTAATACATCCAAATATCATAATAACTTGATATAACTCAATCGATTCATATATCAACAATGACATATGCGCAAATTTAAAAGTATATATGTTCTATTAATTAACACCCTATAGCCGAACATATATATATATATCAATTATGCAAATTATAATCTATATTTATCAAATGGATTAAAATCGCAACTAAACCATCAAACCAAACATATCAAAACATCTAACTAAGAAGATTTTAAACCAAGCATAACATATAATAACTAAGCCATTTTCGCGTGGCTTAAATAGCTTCTCATTCATATTGGATTCAAAAGATAGAATAGCTTATACATGCCATAAGTTTAAACTTAAGCTTTCAAGAGTACCAAAATATAGACGATAGTGTGATGAGCTTCACTGATGATCCCGAGCACGTAACAATGTCCAAAATCTATAAAATTAAGACAAGTAAACACATTCTCAAAGTAAGCTATTTTAGCTTAGTAAGTTATAAGCAATTTAAACAATTTAAAAGACATTAAAAACTCAATTTGAGTAACCAAGTCCTGCTACTAAAATCACATATTCAACCAAACTTGACTACCAATATATATCAATCAGTCAAGTTTAATACCTAACATGTTCGAATATACATAAACTCTAAAAATAATAATAATAATTACTTAACACTTCCCATCTTACCATTTAATACCTAGTCGAATGTTCACTCATATATAAAATAAATAATCAAACATTATTATATATATATATATCATATCATTTTATTATTATTATTATTATTTATTTTATTTTATACTTTTCAACTCATCCATCTCTCATTTTTCCAAATCTATCATACATATTATATTTATAACTACCCACCATATAATTTCAAGTTCAATAATATCAACCACAAAGGTTTGATTATGTAAATATTACACTACTACTCTTGCATTTGATAATTAGATCGTCTGATCATTTTCCTTCACCCGTTGTATTCACACACTTAGTGGTATTGTTTAACTAGAAAAGCCATGAAATCGCACACTTAGTGCTAATTTTTTTCCTTCGCACACTTAGTGCTCGATAATCAAACTCGCACACTTAGTGCTCATTAACCAAACTCGCATGCTTAGTGAAATTTTCATATTTATTATTTCTATTTGCATTCGACAACACCAAGATTTTATATATTTCAACTCGGCTCACACAAATATATAAATTATATTTATTTAAACCAACAATAAATATTTGCTTAACGACTTACCTCGGATTTCGACGGACAATTGAATTCGACTACTCAACGATTTTTTTATTTTCCCCGATCCACGTCCGATCTTTTTGGTTCTTGATCTAAAAATTTCGAAATTAATCTCATTCAAATAGAATTTCCTTCATTTAGGTCCAAATACACATAATTGAGCAATTTACCAATTTACTCCTAATATTATGCACTTTTACAATTTATTCCAATTTTCTCAAAACACAAAATATGAAGAATTTGCATATACAATGCTAGGGCCGAATGTTCACTAAGCTTATATAAATCCTCCCATTTCACTAATTTCACAATCTAGTCCTTCAATTTAGTATTTTTTTTCAATTTAACCCTAAATGCTCAAAATTACCAAAAATCCCAATACCAAAATGTTAATCTAACACATTTATTTTATTTTCTCACATCAAACGTAAATTTTATCAAACTATTAACAATGACACTTCATGAATATATCACCAATTTCAAAATTTCAAGCATGGGCTTTATAGTATTCAAAGCAACTATCTCAAAAGTGTAAAATTAACAAAACCAAACTCAAATCACTTACCTAATTGAACATGCAAGGACCGAAAATATCAAAGCTGAAATTTTCTTTTCTTTCTCTTAGTTTTGGCCAAATAAAAATAAAAGAAAGTTGAACACTTTCATCTTTTATTAAATATAATATATTAACATATATTAAAGTATACCATAATGCCATAAAATATAACAAACAATTCAAGTCATTAATCCATGCATATTGGTCGGCCACCAATTCCTATTTATGGCCAAATTGCAACCTTAATATTCCATAATATAAAAACAATCATAATTTGGCCCTTATACATTAACCCTTAAATTTTCCATTTTACGCGATTAAACCATTTTTTCATCAATCGACCTCCAAACACTAAAATTTTTAAACGAAACTTTCACAAAAGCAACTTCACACATTTTAAACATAGAAAATGATATTTAAATATTATTCTAACTCGGATTCGTGGTCCCGAAACCACCGTTCCAATTAGGGTCCAAATTGGGCTGTTACTTTACTTATTTTTATTTAATACATTTTAATATTCCATTTACCTTTTTGTCCTTTATAACAATACATAATTTCATATATGCCAAACCACCAATCTCCACTATCATAAAGTAATGGTTTAATTGATAAATAGGGACTTCTACTTTAGTAAAACATGGAAAATAAATACTTAAACAATTAGAATGTAACTTTTTGCATTTTACGCGATTTAGTCCTTTTTGCTTAATTAACTATCGAAACGATAAAATTTTTCAATGAAACTTTAATACCATCTTTTTGCCACTTTGTAAATATTTATAAAAATATTTACGACTCGATTTATAGAAATGAGGTTCCGATACCTCATTTCCTAAACCCACTTGACCTTAGGGTCATACCACTTGAACTTAATAAATCACTTATAAAACAAATATCACAATATCAAAAATATTTTTAAAAATCACAATTAACTCGTAAATATTAAATATAATATTTAAAAACCTAATCGTCGGATTTGGTGACCCCAAAACCACTGTTCCAGTTAATCCTAAAAATGGGCTGTTACAATAGCGTAGGCTTGTGCAGGTGCTCTAGTATTAGATTTCGCAGCAGTGTCTCTTGTCTCAACTCTACCACCACTCACATTTCCTATTTTTCTGGGTGGCCTACCTTTAGCTGCAGTGTTATTCGGCCTCATATTCTGTACTGTATCTTGCTCAGCCAACTCAGGACAATCACTGATAAAATGATCCAATGATCCACATTTAAAACAAGCCCTATCATTCAATCTACAATCACCGGGATACCGTTTACCATAATGTTTACATTCAGGTCGGTTAGGTCTCGCACTCCCAACACTAGATATCTAACTAGCTGGAGCTTTGAAGCTCGACTGTTGTCTCACTCGATCTCTGTTTGAATGTCTCACAAATGCATTGGAATGATTAGATGAGTCTTAGAATTTCTTCAATATAGACTGATAAGATTTACTAATTGATCTTTTTCTTGAATCTCTTGCTTCAAAATCAGCTTTTCTCTTTTCTTTGCTGAGATCCTCGGCTTTACAAGCCCTTTCAACTAGCACAACAAATTCTTTAATTTCTAGAATCCCAACCAGAAGTTTTATATCTTCACTCAGTCCGTCAACAAATATTTTACACATGATCTATTCAGTGGAGACTTATTCCCGAGCATACTTGCTTAAATGTACGAACTCTCTTTCATACTCAGCGACAGTCATTCGTCCTTGTTTCAATTCTAGAAACTTTTTATGTTTCTGATCGAGAAATCTTTGGCTTATGTACTTTTTTCGAAACTTGGCCTGAAATAATTCCCAAGTAACCCATTCTATAGGAACTACAGATGTTAACGTTTTTCACCAATGATATGCATTATCTCTAAGCAAAGATACAACACACTTAATACATTCATCTAGAGTACAGGACAATTCATCAAACACTCTGATTGTGTTCTCAAGCCAGAACTTTCCTTTCTCAGCATCTTCATCAACTGTAGCCCTAAACTCTTCGGCCCCGTGTTTACGTATCTTATCCACTGGTGGCTTACACAATCGAATCGGATCTAACATGAGCAGCACAACTGGGACTTGTTGAGGAACATGTAGGGGTGGAGGTTGTTAAGTAGCCAGATTCGTTCGTATGAATACCGTAAACCACTCACTCATCATTTAGAAGAAGGGAAACTTAGCCTCTTCCTTATGCCTACTAGATACTAGTCTAGAATCAGACTACACTGCCTCTTGAGTGGGAGCGGGCGTATTACTTTCCACATCGTCAGTTATGGCTCGATTGAGATCCATTTGTTATATTAAAAACATATTTTTAACTGTCAGGAATCATCACACTATCGTAATTTATATATATGGCATGTATAGCTAGACTCTTACACACTACATTAGTCCTAGAATCGATTAAATTGTAGCTCTGATACCAATTAAATGTGACACCCCTAACCAGTATTCATCGTCGGAATAGGGCTACGAGGTATTACCGATCAATCACATCACAAAAGCATACATTTCTTATACATTAAGTATTTCCATATAAACATCAATCAAACATAACCACATTGTCCCTTAAAAGGGCCTACGAGGCCTTAAAACATGCTTAGAAGTGGTTCAGGACTAAACCAATAACATATGCAAACTTTAGGAAACTTAGAATTTTTTTTAATTTCAGGGTTACATGCCTGTGTGAACAGGCTGTGTCCCTCACATGGCCACCAGACATGCTAGTGTCGCAGGCCGTGTGAAAACAAGGCATACATACAGACTTGTACCACACAGCTAAGGACACACCCGTGTGCATGGCTGTGGGTAAACTGGGGAGGTTATTGACTTTGTGCTAGCCCGTGTGCCACCCATGACCAGTAGACATGCCTGTGTATCTAGGCCATGTCAAAACTGTAGGGTATACTGATTTTAGTTCGAAGGGTACCCTAGGGGTCCCACGGTTGTGTAACATGACCATGTGTCACACACGCCCGTGTCTCTACCCGTGTGGGCAAAAATAGCCCATTTGGAAAGCCAATTTACCACACTTCTCTCATACTCACCTAGCCATCAAAATGGTATCATTTTAACACTTATATAGGCAGCCAAAACATGCCAAATCACACAAATATTATGCCATCTATATTAAACCATATCGACTACTTAATTCCATATTCAAAAACATACCAAATCCATGTGCCAAAATCATGAATCTCACTTGACTACTATTTGCATTACTCATTAAATTATCATCTATTCCATGACACAACTTACACCATATCTCCATCTCAAAATCATACCACAATATACCAATCTTCCAAGCATTAATACATTATGTACTAATTAACCAAATAACATCTATTTGGCTATATCAATAACTATGACAAACATACCAAAATAATCCAACACATAAAGCATTATATACATCACATACATATCACTTATCCAACACAATTCAAGCCAACTTAAAGGGCCATACATATCAACATTTACAAGCCAAATCTCATGGCTAATATCATGAGTCAAAACATACCAAAATGATACTAGCCTATACATGCCATATACCATATATACAAAACTTCAGAAGGTACCAACGAGATGATCGATAGTGTGATGACGTTTCCCGACGATCCTTGAGTCCAAGCTAGATTGATAATCTATAAAACACGGAAAGAACACACAAAGTAAGCTTTAAAAGCTTAGTAAGGCATATACAAATAAAGTCATCATATGAACATTTACATATCAATTCAAATATGCTTAACATGACTAATCTCATTCAAAGTCACAAAGCTTTCTCATTGAACATATATTCAATGTCTTAATCGAGTTCATCAAACATTTCCCCTTTTTAATACTTGTATGAATTTTGTATGTACTTGAGTCACTTAGCTCATTCACATATTTTTTCTCGACTTAACTTTGCCCGTTGAACCATTTGAAAACATTAAAGATACTCGGAAATCACATAAGCTCGCACAATGCCATATCCCAGATATGGTCTTACATGTTATCACATATCGATGCCACTGTCCTAGATAGGGTCTTATACGAAATCGATTAACGATGCCAATGTCCCAGACATGGTCTTACACGTAATCTCAATATAATGCCAATGTTCTAGACATGGTCTTACATGTAATCACATTTCAGTAACCTAATGTCATGACATTTGTATCCTATATTATTCCTAAGGTTCGTACGGGACTTTCAGATGTCGTAACTCTGTCGATTCTTGCTCGTATTTGCTCATTCAATATTTATAGCAATTCAATGACAATTAAACATGTATAATTCAATTAAAAGACATTTATTTGCATATGAACTTAGCTAGTAGTCAGAAAAGAGAAACAAGATCGACTATTCGATAACTTTCGATTTCCTTTGATCTAAATCTGATTTCTTTCGTTCTTTGTCTATATGTATTTAAAATTAACTCTTTTATTCCTCAATTCAGTCAATTTCATCCAAAACACACAATTTGGGACATTTTACACATTAACCCTTATAATTTCACATTTTCTCAATTTTGTCCCTATTTCACAAAAACACAAAATACACAAAATTTAATAATACCAATGCTTAGCCGAATTCTCTATAGGTCCCTAGCAGCCCATATTTCACATTTATTTCACATTTCAACCCTTCAATTTACACTTTTCACAATTTAATCCCTATTTGACATTTTTGTCAAAAATCACTTTACAAAACTATTTTAACTATCATCAAACTTCCATAAATCTAGCATTAATCATCGAAGAACTCAAGTTTTCAACAATGAAACTTTTCAAAATCATGAAAAATTCAAAAATTAAGGCATGGGTTAGCTAGTACTCAAAGCAACGATCACAAAAACATAGAAATCATCAAAAACTGAATAAATTTCATACCTCAATCAAGCTATGCAAGTCCCGAAAATTCAAAAGCTTTAAAACCCTTTATTTTCCTTTGATATTCTGTTGGAAGATATAGGAAATAAAATGATTTTAGCGTTTGTTTTCGTAATATTAACATAAATAATGGTTTACCATTTTACCCTTGGTTAATAAACTATTTATTCATCAACTATAAGGCCATTAATGTCCATTAACCTTATCAATGGCATAATAACATCATAAGGACCTTTGGTTTAATGAACCATAGCAATTAAGCGCTTTTAAATTATAGCATGCTACTTTTTTATTTTATGCAATTTAGTCTTTTTTCTCAAATTGAGCTATTAAACGATAAAATTAGCTCACAATATTTTCACACATACATACTCACATGCTATAAACACCAAAAATAATATTAAAATAATTTTACGACCTCGAATTTCTGGTTTCAAAACCACTGTTCCAAAACTAATACTAGACTGTTACAAAAAAATTTCTAAGTTGTATGAAATTTTTCAATGTTCTTGGTTTGGTCCCGAACCACTTCCAAAGCATATTTTGGGCATCGTAGTCTCGTATTAGGGACTTATTATTAAATGCAAAAAGTTTTAATTTGGACAAAAATTTATGGCTCAGAAATGTAGGTTTGCTTGTGTTTAAGTCCGATAATGCCTTGTACCCTGTTTTGACGTTGAATACGGGTAAGGGGTGTTATAGACCGAGCATGTAAAGTCGAGGAACTTGGAAAATAAAAGAGAAAAGCTAATTTTGAAGCTAGAGATTCGAGAAAGAGATCGATGAGTAAACCATATCAATCTTTGTCAAAGAAATCACGGGATTTGTATGCTCGTTCAAATTCTTTGGCAGGATATTCTAATAGAGATCGTGGTAAGCAATAAATGGGTCCTAAAGCTCAAGCTGACGATCAGAGGCAGCTTTCAGACTATCTCAGATTACTTTCACTTTCTATTCTGTTTCTTTTATCAGATCAATACCGCAAATCTTATTCTCACTGAGGTCAGACAAGTATAATAGAGTTATACACTTTCTACCGTATAAGGCTTCGTACGGTACCATTTTAATGCTCGATTTAAAGCTATTATTATAAGCAAATTCAATCAAAGGTAAGTATTGTTCCCACATACCTTCAAACTCAAGAATGCAACATCTCAACATATCCTCGAATATATGAATAATCTGCTCAGATTGACCATCCGTCTGCGGGTGAAAAGCAGTACTGAAGTGCAATTTTGTGCCCAAAGCCTTTTGCAATTTCTCCCAAAAACGCGAAGTGAATCGCGGATCTCTATTAGACACAATAGACAATGGCATACCATGCAATCTCATGATATCAGAAATATCAGCTAATTTATCGAGTGAGTAATCTGATCAAATCGGAATAAAATGAGCTGATTTTGTCAAATGATCAACTACAACCCTAATTGCATCTTTCTTTCTTGGAGACAGGGGCAAACCTAAAACAAAATCTATTGTTACTCGATCCCACTTCCACATAGAAATCATAATCGGTTGTAACAAACCAGATGACACCTGATGCTCAGCTTTAACTTGCTGACAGATCAAACATCTTGAGACAAAGTTAGAAATATCTCTTTTCATTCCCGACCACCAGTATAGTTGTTTCAAATTGTTATACATTTTCGTACTTCCTGGATGTACAAAAAATCTACTACTGTGAGCTTCACTCAAAATCGTCTGAATTAACTCCGGATTTCTCGGAACACATAGTCTATTTCTGAATCTCAAATAATCATCAACATTAACTCGAAATTCAAAATCACACTGAGCTTGTTTTGCTATTAATTCATTGTCAGACTTCTGAGCTTCAATAATGTAACACTCCTATCCCGTAACCGTCACTGGAATAGGTAAGGGGCATTACCGAACTTGTAACTCATGTCAGAACAGTAAAATTTTGAACTTTTTCTTGAAATAAAGATCATTCATTTAAATAAGTACTAAGCACGCATGGGGATAAAATTTAAACTTCTAAGTAAACATTCAAAAGATGCCATTTTCGCATGGCTTATATATATTAACCAAAAATATTCTTCCGCCACTAGTCTATTCTATACATGCCATAAAATAATTCTAAACATAACAAGAATAAGCGGTGGATAGTAATAGTGTGACTAGTTGTCGACGATCCTCGAGCCTCGTAGCTTCGCAATGAGATCTATAAAACAGAGAAAACAAAGTAAACTGAGTCAACATTACAATGCTTAGTAAGTTTTAAGCGGTGTCAACAGATAACAATCAAATTATAACATAGTTGTTCGTATTTTTATTTCACTCTTCCTTCGGGCATACCATCCCTTTACCGAATATGCACATCTCATCATATACAATAGGCAGATAAACTTTCACATAAAAGTGAGCTCATGTGACATAGATATATTGTATGATTTCACATAACCTCTCACACTGATACGATGTCACATAATCATAGGAATAGTCTCATAGATTGCTCTCGTATGCATCACCTAACTACCTTATGATTTAGTTCAAATCAAGCTCACATATAAACTTGGAGTACATACCTGTTTAACCTTTCGCATTGAATAAATTTATAAGTAATTCTTATTACGAAGTCTTATAGCTTTAAACTCTCCTCGGATTATCGGCGGGACCTTTAGCTCGATGAAATCTCCACAAAAGTCAGCGGTCTTAACCCGGACATAGTCACCACATATAGTCATCGGGCCTTAAATCCCGGATTTACATCACAGAGTTTCATGCATATTTATTCACATGTTACATCATTCACATCGACTATCATATTTGTAAATTATTTACCTCATCAAATATCTAATAAAACACACCTTCCGCCGTTTGTCATTTGGCCATAATATATATATACACATCTCATACATATCTCACATTAGCCATTTGGCTTTACCACATATCCATCTCATACACGTTTCGCATTAGCCATTCGGCTTTATCTCATATCTATCTCATAGACATTTCGCATTAGCCATTCGGCCTTACCACATATATACATGGTCACGTTCATCACATTGGCCATTCGGCCTTATCTCATATATGCATGTTCACATTCATCACATTGGCCATTCAGCCTTATCGCACATACGCATGTTCACATTCATCACATTGGCCATTCGGCCTTATTACGCATATATATACAGGTTCACATTCATCACATTGGCCATTCGGCCTTATCTCATATATGCATGTTCACATTCATCACATTGGCCATTCGGCCTTATCGCACATACGCATGTTCACATTCATCACATTGGCCATTCGGCCTTATTACGCATATATATACAGGTTTACATTCATCACATTGGCCATTCGGCCTTATCACACATACGCATGTTCACATTCATCACATTTGCCATTCGGCCTTATCACACATACGTGTGTTCACATTCATCACATAAAATCCTAAATCAAAATATAAATTTTCATGTATTCACATCACAATTATCCAAATATACTTCACATACCACATATACTTTCACATATACACTTTGTTTTGGCTGAATCTACATCTATCATTTTCCAATGAATAATTCAATTTCATGCCATACTATCATTTCATATTCGAATACTTATGAACTTACAATTTCACAAATTTTAATATCAAAGATCCATCTATCACTCATATATCATTTTACAATATCACAATTTAGAATTCACGTATGGGTTTAATCAATAGCTTATGAGCAACTAAAACAAGTTTTGTCAAGGTTTACAACATAATCTCAAATTCAGCACAAGCTGTTTTTCCTGAGCAATAGTCACTAAATTATTTATAACTAGAGTTACAAAACTCCAAATCAATTGCTGTTAATTTTCTCTGAATATAGACTCATATATCTTCCATCCATAAAATTTTCAGAATTTTTGGTTAGGCTATTCAATACCATATTTTTCTTAAATTTTCCCCTGTTTCACTGTTTGACTAATCTGACCACTCTTCACTACGAATCAAATTTCTCATTTTACAGAATTCAAAATGTGTTGTATTTGATTTCATTTGAAACTAGACTCATTAAGGAGTCTAAGCATATAAATTTTATCTTATAACCATTTCTGTACAAATTATAATGATTTTCTAAAAACAGAACAGGGGATTTTGGAGTCATTCTGACACCGTCTCACACAACTTTAAATATCTCTTTATAGGAAATTTCTTTGCTCACACGGTCTCTTTTATAAGAAACTAGACTAATTAAGCTTTGATTACATATTTTATTCAGCCTATAATTCCACACCAACAATTTATGGTGATTTTCTAAAATCACGTTACTGCTGCTGCCTAAGCAAATTATTACAATTTGCTCTTAAATTTCCAAGTCCAAACACTTGTGAACTTACCATTTGAGTTTAAAACATATCATGGCCCCATCATATCTTATTAAATCAACTCATTATGTCCTATTATGATTGAATTTACTCAACGTTTAATCACTTAAAACTTACCTCGGAAGTGGTCGATGACTAGATATCCACGGCTATTCGTTTACTTTCTCTTTCCCTTATCCGACTTTGATCCCCTAAGCTCTTGAGCTAAATCAAACAATTTACTTCCCAATCAAACACAATCACACGGCATCCATATACATTTTAGAACCATTCTTAACATATTTACTACTCATTTACAAACAAAATACTCATATCACATTTATAAAACTACCTTTCATAAACACTATGTATAAATATGCATTTCTTCACTATTTACTAAGTCAAGCCAAACCACATGATTTATTAATCGTTAATATATATATATATATACAGCATTAACAACTTCACTTAAGCTTAAGTATAAAATTTGGTCTTAACAAATTTTTCACATTTTACCAAAATAATAACTACCAATTTTACACATAAGTGTCGAATCAAATCATACCATAGTTACAATATCACTTGACTAATGAAATATCCAAAATATCAATCTATCATTTACCAAATTCATAAACCACATATAAGGCACATTTTAAACTCAAGCATGTAACTTAACAACTTAACCATTAGTTGCCGAGCCACAAACAAAACATATTCATACGTTAACATCTCAAACCTTACTTTAACAACCAATATGCAAGATATCACATATACATAACTTAGCTTATGAAAGCATATGTATTATATCATAAACACATCTTTTACCAATTACCTCACTTAAGCCAAATTTTATAATCAACCACAAAAAAAATATACCACAAATCATACTTCCAAAATGAGCTACTTCCATGGCCGATTATATTTCATCATTAACATATCTCATTTTCGAATCATATAATCAATATCACATACACATCACCCAAACACAAATCATACCTATCATATAACAAGCATAACAAAATAAACCAACCATGTCAAATATAACCATAATTTGATCAAACCTTGAAACCGAACTTAACAAAATAAACAAGCCATTGAATGATTAGAACTTGAACTAACCACCTTCTTTATACATAATTTTCCAAGAATTTCAAGGTACTTACCTTTTCCAAACCTCAAAATTCTAAGTTTAATCTATGGGATAAGTAGAGTTTGAACTAATCATCTCAAACATGCATAGATTTTCAAGAATCATTCAATACATACCTCATTCTAGCCATCTTCTAAGCCAAAAATCAAGGCAACCAAACTTTCTTCTCCCTCCCTTTAGGCTACGGCAATGGAGGACAAGGATCGACCAACTTTTGATTCAATTTTCTCTATGACCGAATGCACATACCTTAAATTTTTAGCTTGCTATCTTGCCGAAATCCTCAAAACATATTTCTTCTTTGTTTCCTTTTTTTTTTCGGTCAAGAAGAACAAAGAGGATGAAGCCTTTTTTTTTTTTGTTTTCATCATTTTCCCTTCCATTATTTTATTACCATGCTCCTTATTTTATCATTCCTCCCATGAAACACCAACATAACATGTTTATGACATGTTTTGCCCATCACACTTTGTCCACCCTATTTGTCATGGCCGGCCACTATTAATTAGGGGGGAAATTGACATGCAAGTCCACCCTTTTTATTACATGCACTAATAGATCCTTATGTTTTGACCTATCACATTTCAAAAGTGTCACACATAAGTCCTATTGACTAAATTCACATGCAATTTACTAAATCAAAGCTTAAAACTTTCACACATTCATATTCACATATAATAATCATAAAATATGACGGCTAATTATTTTTATGACTCGATTTTGTGGTCCCGAAACCACTTTTCGACTAGGGTCAAATTAGGGGTGTCACAACTCTCCCCCCCTTTAGGGATTTTCGTCCCCGAAAATTTCTACCGATGCATAGTTTAGGATAACGTCCTCTTATTGAATTATATTCATATAAACATTAGCTCATCGATAGCAATTGTAATTCATTATTGATTTTGCATCGATCTATAAAATCATTTTCTTATCTTAAAACAAATACATAAACATTTCTACAAGTATGCACATATATCTCATTTTCTTGATTTCATAAGCAATAATCACTTAATTTAATTCACAAATGCATTTCAAACACATATTAAGAACATATTAACATGTATAATTCACATCATCAACCCACATATGTGTAACCCACATTTTCATTCATGTATAAGTCAGAACTAACCGAAAGTACACATATACTCAAACATCCCAATAAATATCTTTTATAACTCCATCATATCTCACTATTCAACTTAACCTATTTCCAACAGAAAATCAACTTCCACATACCTGAACATTGAATTCATTTAGCACATTCAATCACCGTTAACGATACCCGTGTACAACCGATTTGGCATAAAGCCTCATATAGTATACCGTCATGGGATTTATTTTAGCACATAACCCATATATCCAAAATTATCAGCATTCATCAAAAATTCTTACAGACTTTCAAATGTCGAACTTAATTGAAATAATTTCTTGAATATGATTAACAAAAAAAAATAGGGGTCATTTAGCAATAGCACATATGACTTCATATACCAAGCATTCCATAGACTAAATCCGTAACACATTTATAACATGAATTCACTTCTTAACAACATACCCACTATCTTTTTACGTATTTACTTATTTAGTATACATAACATAATATAATATGAACTCACAAATTTTTACTTTCATTTGATTTTCACATACTTGTATCACTTATTCTGATCTTACTTTATTTATCATCTTAAATATACCCGTTGAATCATTCGAAATCATTACGGATACTCATTAAGCACATATAGCTCTTACAATGCCATATCCTAGATATGGTCTTACATATTCTCACATATCGAGCCGATGCCCTGTCCCAGACATGGTCTTACACACTATCTCAAATCAATGCCTTCGTCCCAGACGAGGTCTTACGTGAATTCCACTTCACACACTTAGTGCCCACTGATCGATCTCGCACTCATAGTGCTCGGTTAAAGGAATTCGCACACACACAGTGCCTCTAATCATTCACACACATAGTGCTCTTATTCATTCGTTATTACACATTGAAATGACTTAACCAAGTCTATAAACATCATGTATGTACACTTTTAAACATATCATCTCATTTAAATTTGAATTCGTATAGTAATGAGCACTTAAACTTTGCTCAAATTACCGGCACGAAGCCTACTAGGCATGAAGTCCCGAATACACGTCACCAGCATGATTGCTCTTCGGGACCTAGCCCGGATATAACACTAGCACGAATGCTCTTCGGGACTTAGCCCGGATATATCACTAGCACGAATGCTCTTCAGGACTTAGCCCGGGTACATCACTAGCACGAATGCTCTTCGGGACTTAGCCCGGGTATATCACTCTCAATTCTCATGTACCTATACACATATAGCAATACACATTAGTATATCATTTACATTACTTGAATACAACCACAACACGCTTATCGACCATTCAACTTCCAGTTCCATAGCCACATACAAAAATCACATTTATAGTCATAACACTCTTTCAAAATTGCATCACTTATACCCTTATAATTCAATCCAAATCGAAATTCAAATACGAGTACATGATACGCACTCGATCAACTTAATAATTTAGGCATATCTAAGTGAAGTTATATCGCAAATTCTCATAGTCGAAGCTTGCTACTGACTCAATCGGGATCAAGATTCATTACAATACAAAGAAACACATTTTAATATTCAAAATCATCACACTATCATTTTATCACTTTATGGCATGTATAAATAGATTCACGCGTGCTACGTTAGTCCTAGAATCGACTAAACCGTAGCTCGATACCAAAAAATGTAACACCCTATCCCGTGAACTGCCTCCTAATAGGTAAGGGCATTACGGACTTGTAACTCATGTCGAACAAGAAAATTTTGAACTTTTCTTGAAATAAAGATCATTCATTTAAATAAGTACTAAGCACACCAGAGATAAAATTTAAACTTCTCTAAGTAAACATTCAAAAGATGCCATTTTCGCATGGCTTATATACATTAACCAAAATATTCTTCCGCCACTAGTCTATTCTATACATGCCATAAAATAATTCTAAACATAACAAGAATAAGCAAAGGATAGTAATAGTGTGACTAGTTGCTGACGATCCCCGAGCCTGTAGCTTCGCAATGAGATCTATAAAACAGAGAAAACAAAGTAAACGGAGTCAGCATTACAATGCTTAGTAAGTTTTAAGCAGTCTCAACAGATAACAATCAAATTATAACATAGTTGTTCGTATTTTTATTTCACTCTTCTTTCGGGCATACCATCCCTTTACCGAATATGCACATCTCATCATATACAATAGGCAGATAAACTTTCACATAAAAGTGAGCTCATGTGACATAGATATATTGTATGATTTCACATAACCTCTCACACTGATACGATGTCACATAATCATAGGAATAGTCTCATAGATTGCTCTCGTATGCATCACCTAACTACCTTATGATTTAGTTCAAATCAAGCTCACATATAAACTTGGAGTACATACCTGTTTAACCTTTCGCATTGAATAAATTTATAAGTAATTCTTATTACGAAGTCTTATAGCTTTAAACTCTCCTCGGATTATCGGCGGGACCTTTAGCTTAGATGAAATCTCCACACGAAGTCAGTGGTCTTAACCGGACATAGTCACCACATATAGTCATCGGCCTTAAATCTCGGATTTACATCACGAGTTTCATGCATATTTATTCACATGTTACAAAGATTCACATCGACTATCATATTTGTAATTTATTTACCTCATCAAATATCTAATAAAACACACCTTCCGCCGTTTGTCATTTGGCCACAATATATATATACACATCTCATACATATCTCACATTAGCCATTTGGCTTTACCACATATCCATCTCATACATGTTTCGCATTAGCCATTCGGCTTTATCTCATATCTATCTCATACATATTTTGCATTAGCCATTCGGCCTTACCACATATATACATGTTCACGTTCATCACCTTGGCCATTCGGCCTTATCTCATATATGCATGTTCACATTCATCACATTGGCCATTCGGCCTTATCGCACATACGCATGTTCACATTCATCACATTGGCCATTTGGCCTTATTACGCATATATATAAAGGTTCACATTCATCACATTGGCCATTCGGCCTTATCTCATATATGCATGTTCACATTCATCACATTGGCCATTCGGCTTTATCGCACATACGCATGTTCACATTCATCACATTGGCCATTCGCCTTATTACTTATATATATACAGTTCACATTCATCACATTGGCCATTCGGCCTTATCACACATAATGCATGTTCACATTCATCACATTGGCCATTCTACCTTATCACACATATCTGCGTGTTCACATTCATCACATAAAATCCTAAATCAAAATATAAATTTTCATGTATTCACATCACAATTATCCAAATATACTTCACATACCACATATACTTTCACGTATACACTTTGTCTTGGCTGAATCTACATCTATCATTTTCCAATGAATAATTCAATTTCATGCCATACTATCATTTCATATTCGAATACTTATGAACTTACAATTTCACAAGTTTTAATATCAAAGATTCATCTATCACTCATATATCATTTTACAATATCACAATTTAGAATTCACGTTTGGGTTTAATCAATAGCTTATGAGCAACTAAAACAAGTTTTGTCAAGGTTTACAACATAATCTCAAATTCAGCACAAGCTATTTTTCCTGAGCAATAGTCACTAAATTATTTATAACTGGAGTTACAAAACTCCATATCAATTTCCGTTAATTTTCTCTGAATATAGACTCATATATCTTCCATCCATAAAATTTTCAGAATTTTTGGTTTGGCCATTCAATACCATATTTTTCTTAAAATTTCCCCTGTTTCACTATTTGACTAATCTGACCACTCTTCACTACGATTCAAATTTCTCATTTTACAGAATTCAAAATGTGTTGTATTTGATTTCATTTGAAACTAGACTCATTAAGGAGTCTAATCATATAAATTTTATCTTATAAACATTTTTGTACAAATTATAATGATTTTATAAATACAGAACAGAGAATTTCAGAGTCATTCTGACACCGTCTCACACAACTTTAAATATCTCTTTATAGGAAATTTCTTTGCTCACACGGTCTCTTTTATAAGAAACTAGACTAATTAAGCTTTGATTACATATTTTATTCAGCTTATAATTCCACACCAACAATTTACGGTGATTTTCTAAAATCACATTACTGCTGCTGCCTAAGCAAATTATTACAATTTGCTCTTAAATTTCCAAGTCCAAACACTTATGAACTTACCATTTGAGTTTAAAACATATCATGGCCCCATCATATCTTATTAAATCAACTCATTATGTCCTATTATGATTGAATTTACTCAACGTTTAATCACTTAAAACTTACCTCGGAAGTGGTCGACGACTAGATATCCACGGCTATTCGTTTACTTTCTCTTTTCCCTTATCCGACTTTGATCCTCTAAGCTCTTGAGCTAAATCAAACAGTTTACTTCCCAATCAAACACAATCACACGGCATCCATATACATTTTAGAACCATTCTTAACATATTTACTACTCATTTACAAACAAAATACTCATATCACATTTATAAAACTACCTTTCATAAACACTATGTATAAATATGCATTTCTTCACTATTTACTAAGTCAAGCCAAACCACATGATTTATTAATCGTTAATATATATATATATACAGCATTAACCACTTCACTTAAGCTTAAGTATAAAATTTGGTCTTACCAAATTTTGCACATTTTACCAAAATAATAACTACCAATTTTACACATAAGTGCCGAATCAAATCATACCATAGTTACAATATCACCTGACTAATGAAATATCCAAAATATCAATCTATCATTTACCAAATTCATAAACCACATATAAGGCACATTTTAAACTCAAGCATGTAACTTAACAACTTAACCATTAGTTGCCGAACCACAAACAAAACATATTCATACGTTAACATCTCAAACCTTACTTTAACAACCAATATACAAGATATCACATATACATAACTTAGCTTATGAAAGCATATGTATTATATCATAAACACATCTTTTACCAATTACCTCACTTAAGCCAAATTTTATAATCAACCACAAAAAAATATACCACAAATCATACTTCCAAAATGAGCTACTTCCATGGCCGATTATATTTCATCATTAACATATCTCATTTTCGAATCATATAATCAATATCACATACACATCACCCAAACACAAATCATACCTATCATATAACAAGCATAACAAAATAAACCAACCATGTCAAATATAACCATAATTTGATCAAACCTTGAAACCGAACTTAACAAAATAAACAAGCCATTGAATGATTAGAACTTGAACTAACCACCTTCTTTATATATAATTTTCCAAGAATTTCAAGGTACTTACCTCTTCCAAACCTCAAACTTCTAAGTTTAATCTATGGGATAAGTAGAGTTTGAACTACTCATCTCAAACATGCATAGATTTTCAAGAATCATTCAATACATACCTCATTCTAGCCATCTTCTAAGCCAAAAATCAAGGCAACCAAACTTTCTTCTCCCTCCCTTTAGGCTACGGCAATGGAGGACAAGGATCGACCAACTTTTGATTCAATTTTCTCTATGACCGAATGCACATACCTTAAATTTTTAGCTTGCTATCTTGCCGAAATCCTCAAAACATATTTCTTCTTTCTTTCCTTTTATTTTTCGGTCAAGAAGAACAAAGAGGATGAAGCCTTTTTTTTTTTGTTTTCATCATTTTCCCTTCCATTATTTTATTACCATGCTCCTTATTTTATCATTCCTCCCATGAAACACCAACATAACATGTTTATGACATGTTTTGCCCATCACACTTTGTCCACCCTATTTTTCATGGCCGGCCACTATTAATTAGGGGGGAAATTGACATGCAAGTCCACCCTTTTTATTACATGCACTAATAGATCCTTATGTTTTGACCTATCACATTTCAAAAGTGTCACATATAAGTCCTATTGACTAAATTCACATGCAATTTACTAAATCAAAGCTTAAAACTTTCTAACATTCATATTCACATATAATAAACATAAAATATGACGGCTAATTATTTTTATGACTCGATTTTGTGGTCCCAAAACCACTTTTCGACTAGGGTCAAATTAGGGGTGTCACAAATAATCTGTTGTAAGAACAAGGGTCTTACTTTTAATTCAGCTAAAACTAAACCATCATCAACAGAACCAAATGAGCATTCATCGCATGCAAAGCACACAACGATTTTCATCTCAGGGCATCAGCAACAACATTTGCTTTACCCGGATGATAATCTATCACAAGTTCGTAGTCCTTTTGTAATTCAAGCCATCTTCTCTGTCCCAGGTTCAAATATTTTTTCATCATTAAATACTTCAGACTTTTATGATTAGAAAACACATGACATTTCTCACCAAACATATAGTGACGCCAGTTCTTCAAGGCAAACGCAATAGCAGCTAACTCGAGGTCGTGAGTTAGATAGTTCTTTTCATGCGACTTTAGTTGTCTCGAGGCATAAGCTATAACTTTTCCTTCTTGCATTAGAACACATCCCAGACCAATCAACAAGCATCACTATAAATCACAAATTCTTTACCCGATTCAGGTTGTACTAAAACTGGAGCTTCAGTCAATAAATCTTTCAACTGATCAAAGCTGTTCTGACACTTTTCAGACCACTCAAACTTCACATCTTTCTGGAGCAATTTTGTCAATAGAGTCGCAATCATTGAGAAACCTTTTACGAATCTTTTATAGTAACCAGCAAGTCTCAGAAAACTACGGACTTCAGATACATTCCTCGGAGGTTTCCAATCCAGAATAGCTAAAATTTTGCTCGAATCAACTCGGATACCAGAGGCTGATACAATATGACCTAAGAAACCAACTTCTCGCAACCAAAACTCATATTTACTAAACTTTACAAATAGATACTTATCACGCAAAATCTGAAGCACAACTCTTAAATGCTCAACATGCTCAGTTTCATCACGTGAATAAATCAATATGTCATCAATGAATACCACAAAAAATTGATCTAGATATGGTCTAAAAATTCTATTCATTAAATCCATAAAAACAGCAGGTGCGTTCGTTAATCCAAAAGGCATAACTAAAAATTCATAATGCCCATACCTTGTTGTGAAAGCAATTTTTGGAATTTCAGAGTCCTTTACTCACAATTGATAGTAACCTGATCTCAGATCTATCTTTGAAAACACAGTATCACCTTTCAACTGATCAAATAAGTCATCAATTCTGGGCAGAGGATATTTGTTCTTTGTAGTCACTTTGTTAAGATGACGGTAATCAATACACATTCCATTGTGCCATCTTTCTTTTTCACAAATAGAATAGGAGCACCCCATGGTGAAAAGCTCAGTCTAGTAAATCCTCAATTGGTCAATTCTTGTAACTGAGACTTTCATTCTTTTAATTTGGTCGGAGCCATTCTGTCTGGAGCTATCGAAATTGGAGTAGTACTAGGTACCAATTCAATGTCAAATTCTACTTCTCTAATTGGAGGTAATCCCTGAAGTTCTTCAGAAAATACATCAGGGAACTCACAGACAACAGGTACAGATTCAACTTTCTTATCATTCACTTTCGCGTCTAACACATAAGCTAAGTAAGCTTCACAACCTTTCTTCACATATTTTCTTACTTTCATTGCAGATATCACAGTTGGTAGTCCGTTCAGATCACTAGACTCAATTCGAATTATCTCATCATTCTTACACCTTAAATCAATAACTTTTCATTTGCAATTCATAATAGCATCATGCAAAGTTAACCAGTCCATTCCCAGAATTATATCAAATTCGTCGAAAGGAAAAAGAATAGGATCAGCAAGAAAACAGATGTCTCAAATCAATAACGGACAATTCTTGTAGACTTTATCAACCAAGACACTTTTGTCTAAGGGGTTCGATACTCTAATTACGAATTCAGTAAACTCTACAGGTAAAGTCTTACTGTGCACTAAATTCATACAGATATAAGAATGCGTTGATCCAGGGTCTATCAATGCAATCACAGAAGTATCATAAAGACTAAAAGTACCAGTAATCACATTTGGAGACGAGGCTTTCTCACGAGCTCGGATAGCATAGGCCCTGGTAGGTGCTCTGGCCTCAAATCTAACAACAGTATCCCTAGTAGCTCTTTGACCACCACTTGCATTTCTCGTATTTTTTGAAGGTCTACCTCTAGCTGAGGTGTTTCTCGGTCATGGATTCTGTACATTCTCTTGCTCAGCAGGTTCAAAATAATCTCTTACAAAATAGTCCAGAGATCCACATCAGAAATAGGCTCGATCATTCAATCTACAATTTCCCGGATGTCTTTTACCCTAGTGTTTACATTCAGGTTTCTCAGATCGGACATTCCTGACACTTATAATAGAAGTAGCAGGAGCTCTGAAATTCGAATGCGATCCAGCTCGATCTCGATTCGAATGTCTTACATCAGCCTTTGAATGCCTATGATCATCTCAGAATTTCTTTGTCACAGTCTGAAATGATCTACTCGAAGATCTCTTTCTAACATCTCTAGCTTAAAAATCATCTTTTCTTTTCTCTGTACTTAATTCTTTAGCTTTACAAGCTTGCTCAACGAGCACTGCCATTTCTTTAATTTCCAAAATTCCAACTAACAGACGAATATCTTCGTTTAGTCCATCTTCAAACCTTTTGCACATTATTCTTCATTTGATACACATTCCCGAGCATACTGGCTCAATCTCACAAATTCACGTTTATATTTAGTAACAGACATACGGCCTTGTTTAAGCTTGAGAAACTCTTTACGTTTCTGATCGATGAATCTCTGACTGATACGTGATATTCGCGACAGGTTTTAAAAATTTATAATTAAGCGTGCTTGAAACTAACTATTATTGCGATAAAGACAAGTGTACCTATCGAACAGTAGTATAGCTTTAGCAAGACCAGATTGTCGAACCCTAAGGATCCAAGAGTACTAGTAATGACTTTCTTTTTATTATCTAGCCTAAAAATTAAAGAATTTGTTTATCTAAATTAATTAACTAAACTAAGAGTGCACAAAGAGAAATTGGGGAAAAGCTTTTGGGAAAATTCAATTGATTAAGACAATACCCAAGGAAAAATCCACCTAGACTTCACTTGTTATTTGACTATGAATCAGACGATTTATTCATTTGACTTGATACGTAGAAATTCCTAAGTTCTATTATTATCTTTCTCGAGACTAATAACGTCTAACCCTAGGTTGATTAATTGATATCTCTTTCTAATTAACACCTAGTGTTGCACTAAATCGATCTATGGATCCCCTTATTAGGTTTCACCCTAATCCGGTAAAATCTTATCACCCTATCTCTAGGCGTGCAATCAACTCCGCTTAATTATGATAAATTTACTCTTAGACAAGGTCTATTCCTCCTCTGAATAAGAACATTAACTCGAATCAATATCCTAGAATATTAAAACAAGAATTAAGAACACATAATTAAGAACAAGTCAAATATTTATCATACAATTCAGATAATAATAACAAGATCCATCTTAGGTTTCATTCCCCTTAGGTATTTAGGGGGTTTAGTTCATAATTATAGAATAAAACCTCTTAGAAGAATAATGAATACAAAACGTAAAGAAAACCCGAAACCCCTGGATGGAAATTGAAGGGAGATCTTCAGTCTTGATGATGAATCCGGCTTCTGAGATGGACCAATCGGCTTCCCTTGAGTAATTCCTTGCCTCCTACTCTGTGTCTCCTTTCCTAACTGCCTCCTGAGGTGTTTAAATAGGCTTTAGAATGCCTAAGAGCCCTCAAAATTGGTCTTTTCTGAATTGGGTTATAATTGGGCTCGGCAGGGACACGCTCGTGTGTGATTACTCCAGCCCCTGGTTAAGGCTGTTGAATAGGCACGGGCATGTAGTCTACCTGTGTAAGTTGTGCTTTGATCCTGCCAAAGGGACACGACCGCGTGACACGCCCGTGTGAGGAATTCCAAGACGTGTTGATTTCCTCTGTGGGTCCATTTTCTCTATTTTTGGCTCGTTTCTCGCTCTTTTTACTCTCCTATGCTCACCTGAGTATAAAACATGAAATTAAAGAATTAGGAGCATCGAATTCACCAAATCTAAGGAGAAATCATCCATAAATATGCTAAGCATGGGAGAAAAACATGTATAAATTACGGTTTATCAAATACCCCTATACTTAAGTGTTTGCTTGTCCTCAAGCAAAATCCTAAACTCACAATCAAAATAATTTTTTCTCAATTTATAATCCCTATCAATAATATCTCAAAATAATCCATAAGTATTCTTACATTGAAAATTCAATTAAAAGTACATCAAAGTTTCAAACAATCCAAGTTGAGTATTTTACAACGAAAATATTGGTGTCTCCCCTTATCTAAGTGATTACCTTTGATTAAAATATCACAGAGTTTAACATCCTCACTAAACATTCACTCAAATCACTCAAGGTGTTTAAGGACATCAATTTAAGCACTCATTAGTAAATATGAAAAGCTATTGCCATAGGCTTGCTTGAAAATCCAATCTCCACTACTATAAATTGAGCTGATACATCAATCAAAAAGGTCTTTTAGAGGGTTGTAATGTGGCTTTGGTTAGGGGCTGTGGTCACAAGCTAAAAGAAAAGGTTAGGATCGAGATTGAATTGAAAAATTACCTTGCTAGAAAAATAACCAGTCATCTTTTGAAACAAGTGAGCTTCTTATCAGAATATGGAATTAACACTCAAGCTCAAAAATGATGAATTACTACTAATATGTGTTGAAGTATTTTTTTTAAGAACAAGTCAAATACATAGAAGAGAAAAACATAGCAAAGAAATTAGTTCAAATCAAATCTCGACAAAAATAAGGATCAAATTAGGGGATTTCAACAATAATGGGTTATGGGTTAATATTAAGGGTAAATCAATTAATGGCTTGTTAGGCTCAAGGGGGTTCACTAAGGGTCAATTATGAAGGTAGGCTTTTGTAGAGTGAGTGGGTTAAACCTAAGTGCCTTTATCATCTTGACATATCAAATCAAATGGTGTGGTCTTGACATGCATAATCAAGCAAGTTCTAGAATAACAAATCAATATTGACGCACTCATAATAAAAGTGAGCATGAAAGAAATAAAATATGCTCTAAAGGCTCAAGATCTCACAAAAATTATGGCTTTTTGATTTTTAAACTCGTGAATTTCAACTCACGATAATATCTAAACTTAGGGAAGCAACCTAAAAGTTTATAATTCTTCAAAAATCAACTTATCATGCTTGATTCCCTAATGTCTTAAAGTTTAAACAATCAATGCAAAAATGCCTATGTTTTAATTCAAGACATATCAATAAAAATCATAAATTAATTAAAATTCGTTCGAATAGTAATATGAGTGATTCACGTGAGAAAAAGACAAAATTCAGGGATTTCTAATGATGATATGAAAGACCCCCCCACACTTAAGATGTACATTGCCCTCAATGTACAAAAATAGATATATTGAAAAATATAGATAAATAATCATAAGATAGGGAGAGAAGTAAAACTTCTTAAATGATGAATGAACTCCTTGATTTGGAGTTATAGAGAATAATCGACAAAGGCAATGATGAGAGTGGAGGAAGATACTCCGGTGGTGGTAGAGGTTCATTAGTCCATAAGTCCTGTGCCAAAAGAATATTATATCTGGTGGTAGCTATGGTCGTGGTCGAGTAGGACATGACAGTCGTGGAGAACCTTTTCCAGTGGAGTTTTTAGTTCTTATGCGATGATGAGCTTTGGAGCTATTTATAACTGTGATAGAATTAGGAACTTTTTAGGAAATATAAGGAAGCATAATTACTCGTAATGAAATAGCCAAAACTATAAATTATTCAATAAAAATTATAAAAACTAAAATTAAAATAATAATAAAGGAAAATGAAATAAAAAGTACTTAAATAAGATAAATAAAGATAAAAGTGAAAATAAAAAAAATAAAAAGTTTTTAAACATCATCATCGCCGGATGGTTCGCGAAGTGGTGGTTGCAATGAGATGTGAAGGTGCTGACAAATCTGATGAAGTGTAGCATCAATGTGATCAAAACGCTGAAAAACTGCTTCTCAAATCGAGTAAGGCGCTCAGAGATGTCAGGATATGAAGCTACTGCATGAACTGGACGATGGATTGGAGGTGGCTGAGACGGTGGGTCCTCATGATGTGAAGGGACATCATCAGTAATGTCCTCTGGGTCCTCCTCCTCGGTGGACTGGATGAGGCAGTACTGAGGAGGATAGGTGCCGCGTCGTTTCTTGATCATCCTCATGTTCAGCATGCTTGAGATGCCCTGTCGGGACATCTGGTCGATAAGACTGAGGGAGGATGATTGTGCCGCTGTGTTAAGGAGCCCAAAGTGTCGTGCCAATCGAGTCACATAGGGCCCGATAGAGATGACCCCTCTACTATGTCGCTCCATTTGATGGCGGATGGCGAGGGCGATGAAGTAGGCAAGGTCAAAGACATGCTCGTTCGCCATGCTGCATAGGAAATAGGTATCGTGAGTGTTGACGACACTGGTTCTCTCTCGTCATCCTTCAGAGTGTGGGCCAAGATGGCGTGAAGGTATCGTAGGGATGGGGCAAGGGCCGATGCCTTAGAGTAGCTAGGATCATAGAAGGCCGAGACAGGGACGAGGTCCTTCTAACACTTTGAGTGAGAGTAGTGGATGTGGCGGTGGAGGGTGTTGAGTTTATTATCATCCATGAACTCCTCCGTGTACAGCCATAGTGCAATCCCGAACTCAAGTATGCTCAACTGGCGCACTAGACCACTAAGGCGGAACTGGACCGTTCCAGGATCGTCGAAGTTTTTCATGACTACTTGGAGATGGAAGGTCGAGCATAGTTCCATCTGAGCTTGAGGTATGTCGGCTCGATGATATTAAAGAAGAGCCCCCACGGTTCAATTGTCAAGAGGGCTTAGACCGCGTCAGCCATCCGAATTTCTTCAAGTACGGCCCAGTCAATGTAGCAGCCCACACCTAGGTGTCGGGCCTATAATATCTGAAATAGCTCCTCCTAGGGTCCCAAGGGGAACTCAAGGAAATGGTGCCTAATCTCCGTGGTAGGACCCAAGGATGACGCTGCTCCTTTCCTTTTCTTCGAGGTGGGGACAGCGATTTTCTCACCACGTGAGGATGACATTGTATACCTACATTGAAAAGTCGAAGTTCAACCAATACGCCCTAAAAATAGCATGGAAACACAAAACTATATAGGAATGTTTCATGAGACTCGTGTATTAGATAAAGAAAACAAAACTAGAACAACTAAAGCAAATATTAAGTTATTAAAATAGGGCTATGAGAATAACACGACGGGAATATCTAATGTATGAACGCATGTGGGTAAGCATAAAATCCATGGAAACAAGAAAGATGGATGAATGTAATATGAAAAATGGAAAATTTCTTTAATAATAAGCATGAGTATTTCTATTATTCTACTATGAATGTTCACTTAAAATAGTCAAATGGATAAGAGAAAATATGAAATAGGCAAAATATTTAAAGAAAATGGAGAGAAAAAAATAAACAAATGCAAAAGGGAGAAGCTTGGGTCGTCGGAAACAGTGTTATAGGCAGCGCACGTGCGTGGCAGGTAGGGCATGTGGAGTTGTAGCGGCTAAGGTTAGGGATTTTTTTTTTGGGAAGGGAGATGATGAATAGTGAGGGGTTTATATAGATTTTTGTGTTTTGCGATTTTTGGCAGTATTGCTATACGGATTATTTTGAGATCGAGGATTATTACCCATGTAATTTAACTGCTCATTCTCCATATTGTAGCCATAGGGCGGGTAATCTGGATTGCTCAATCCACCTCCACTTGCTTCGCACTGCATTACTAGGTGAACATGTGAGGAACTAAGAAAACCATCAATTTTCTTGTTCAAGAGTTCTACCTAATTAGAGAGCATGGTGACTGAATCAACGTTATAAACACTAACTGCTTTTGTTGCCTTTGTTCTCATGACTTGCCACTGATAATTTTTCAGTGACATCTCTTCTATAAATTTATAAGCATCTCCAGGTGTTTTATTATTGATAGTCCCACCAGCGGCTGCATCAACCATTTGTCAAGTTGAAGGATTTAGGCCATTATGAAATGTTTGAACCTGTAGCAAGAGTGGTAACCCATGGTGAGGGCATCTTCTCAAGAGGTCCTTGTATCTCTCCTATGCATCGTAGAGTGTTTCTAAATCCATCTGCACAAAAGAAGAGATATCATTACGTAATTTAGCTGTTTTATCTGGCGAAAGATATTTTAATAGAAACTTTTTGGTCATTTGTTCCCAAGTAGTGATTGACCCTCGTGGTAATGAATTCAACCATTGTTTAGCTTTTTTTTTCAATGAAAAAGGGAATAACTGAAGGCGAATGGCATCATCAGAAACATCATTAATTTTAAATGTATCACATAGTTCCAAAAACTTTACCAAGTGAGCGTTGGGATCTTCGTCCTGCAAACCATCAAACTGAATAAACTGTTAGATCATTTGAATAGTGTTAGGTTTAAGTTCAAAATTATTCGCAGCAACAGCATGCCTAACTATGCTCGATTCAGTTCCTGTTAAAGAAGGTTTAGCATAATCATACATAGTACGTGGAACAGGATTCTGATTAGCAGCAGTCGCAGGAGGTAGCAGATTTTCTTGGTTTTCAACCATCTCCTCGGTTGTGGTTGAAATATCATCCTCTTGTTCTTCCTCTGTGTATCTTAAGCTTTGCCTTATTTCTCTTTGGTTTCTGCGAACTGTGCGATTGATCTCACTATCAAACAGCAATGGTCCTGACGGGTTTCTTCTGGTCATAAACTAGAAAATCCTGTCAAAAGATAATAAATGAAGAATTAGAAAATAAAATAAAAATTTAAATTGCAATAAAAGTAAAATGGCTAAAGTAATAAAAATTGAGTGTTCCTAATATCCTAGTTCCTCGGCAACGACGCCAAAAACTTGATACATGATATTCGCGATAGGTTGTAAAAATTTATAATTAAGCGTTCTTGAAACTAACTATTATCACGATGAGGCAAGTGTACCTATTGAACAGTAGTATAGACCGGATTGTCGAACCCAAAGGAACCAAGAGTACTAGTAATTACTTTTTTTATTATCTAGCCTAAAAATTAAGGGATTTGTTTATCTAAATTAATTAGCTAAACTAAGAGTGCACAGAGAGAAATTGGGGAAAAGCTTTTTGGAAAATTCGATTGATTAATACAATACCCAAGGAAAAATTCATCTAGACTTCACTTGTTATTTGACTCTGAATCAGATGATTTATTCATTTGACTTGATCTATAGAAATCCCTAAATTATATTATTATCTCTCTCGAGACTAATAATGTCTAACCCTAGGTTGATTAATTGAAATCTCTTTCTAATTAACACCTAGTGTTGCATTAACTCGATCTATGGATCCCTTATTAGGTTTTACCCTAATCCAGCGAAATCTTATCACCCTATCTCTAGGCATGCAATCAACTCCGCTTAATCATCACAAATTTACTCTTAGACAAGGTCTATTCCTCCTCTAAATAAGAGCATTAACTTGAATCAATATCCTGGAATATTAAAACAAGGATTAAGAACACATAATTAAGAACAAGTCATATATTTATCATACAATTCAGATAATAATATCAAGATCTATCTTAGGTTTCATTCGCCTTAGGTATTTAGGGGGTTTAGTTCATAATTATAGAAGAAAACAACTCAGAAGAATAATGAATACAAAATATAAAGAAAACCCAAAACCCCTGAATGGAAATTGAAGGGATATCTTCAGTCTTGATGATGAATTCTGCTTCTGAGATGGACCAATCGCCTTCCCTTGAGTAATCCCTTGCCTCCTACTCTGTGTATGCCTTCCTAAGTGCCTCTTTAGGTGTTTAAATAGGATTTAGAATGCTTAAGAGCCCTCAAAATTGGCCTTTTCCGAATAGGGTTATACTTGGGCTCGGCAAGGACATGCCCGTGTGACATGCCCGTGTGCGATTACTCCAGCCCATGGTCAAGGCTGTTGAATAGGCATGGGCATGTAGTCTACCTGTGTAAGTCATGCTTCGATCCTGCCAAAGGGACACGGCCATGTGACACGACCGTGTGAGGAAGTCCAGGCCGTGTTGATTTCCTCTATGGGTCCATTTTCTCTATTTTCTCTGTTTTCAGCCCGTTTCTCGCTCTTTTTACTCTCCTATGCTCACCTGAGTATAAAACATGAAATTAAATAATTAGGAGCATCAAATTCACCAAATCTAAGGAGAAACCATCCATAAATGTGCTAAGCATAGGATAAAAACATGTATAAATTACGGTTTATCACTGACTACTGTATTTATTCTGAAATTCAGCTTGGAAGAAATCTCAAGTAACCTGTTCATTTGGAACCCCAGATATTAAAGTTTTCCACCAATGGTACGCCGTATCTCTCAGAAGTGAAATGACACATTTTACACATTCCTCAGGATTCAGAGAAATTCCATCAAACACTCGTATTGTATTCTCTAACCAGAATTCGGCTCTTTCAACATCATCATTCATTGTAGCTCAGAACTTTTTAACCCCATACTTTCTAATCTTATCAAATGGTGGTCTACTTATCTGTACCGGATTCACTGGTGGCATAACAGGAATTTGAGGAGAATTAGCCGGTGGTGGAGGTTGTTGTACAGCGGGATTGGTTCTAATATACTGAGTGAACGAATCATTCATCATATGATAGAAGGCTTGTTTAGCCTCATCATCATGGCTACTCGTAGCCGGTTGAGAATTAGCTTGTACCATCCCTTGTGCGGGAGCAGATGCATTCTTTTCAACACCGTCAGCTACAGCTCTGTCGCAATATTTTCTATATAAAAGCACATTTCAATGTCAGGATTCATCACACTATCGTAGTTTCAGATATATGCCATGTATAGCTAGACTCACATACGCTATGGTAGTCCTAAAATCGACTAAACCATAGCTCTGATACCAATAAAATGTAACACCCCTATCCCGTAGCCATCACTGGAATAGGTAAGGGGCATTACCAGGCAGACAGAACATTACAAATCAATACAGAATCACAGATATCACATGATATTAATGCATAAGCAAAACAACAATAATCTCTTATGGAGGTCTACAAGACCTAAGACATACTTTTACAAGGGGTTGGAACTAAATCGAACACATTCAGAATTTTCAGAACTAAAAAAAAAAATTTCCAATTCTGTTGAGGTCACACGCCCGTGTGAACAGGCCGTGCCAAAATAGAGTATATATATTTACTTTTACACACGGCCATGGCACATGGCCGTGTGATACTTAGCTGGCTACTAACTTAAGCCCACGGCATATGACACGCCCATGTGTCTTAACCGTATGATCATAAGAGGTTACTACTTTGCATACACGGCCACAAGGCATGCCCGTGTTCCCTGATCGTGTGGCACTATGCAGGCTTGGTTTAAGCCAACTTGCCACCCCTTTTTGGGTCATTTCAACAAGCAATAATAAACAACATTTATACTAAAATTTTCAGCCAATTCCATGCTCAAAACATGCTTCATTATAACTAATCTATCATTCAGTAACCTATTCAAATCCATACCAAAACACATTAAAAATCTTATTACAACAACATGCCAAAATGCTCATTTCATAACTCACTTATGACACCTTCTAACTCATGCTTAAACTTACCATTTCCTCAATTTGGAATATTTCAAAATGACCACCACATACAAGGCCATATAACCATTACGAGCATACACAACTTGGCATCACAAACCATTTACCAAACTTAAGCACAAACATACCATTTGCTAACCAACTCTCATGGCATAACATATATACATATCAAAGCTTAAATACATACTCATTCTAGCCTATACATGCCATACTTAAAAATATTTACACTTTCAAAAGTACCCAAAATAAGTTCAAAAGTATGGTGACAATCCTCGACTATCCCCGAGCCTTCAGTAGCTACGATAACTGTAAAACAAACAGAAATCACACAGAGTAAGCTACAAAGAGCATAGTAAGCCAAATAAAATTGGTTTAACTATTAAAGCATATAAAGTACAAATCAACAGCAAGAATTCATAGCCATTTCACAGAATAGTTAATGAGCCTAACCATGCTCATTTGCTTGCATACATGTCATGTTTCATTTCCATGATTTCATACATACTTTGCATTCATTATTTCACAGAAACAAAGTCTTTCATATTCAGAAATTGAGTACAATACAAACGTACCTGTATAAATTATATATTTCATATATTCATTCCCATATCTCGTACGCTATCATCAAATGGTTCAGAAATGATATAGATACTCATAAACGAGTACAATATCGATGTCCCAGACATGGTCTTACATGTACAGTATCGATGCCTCTATCCCAGACAAGGTTTTACACGAAATCAGATACGATGCCTATGTCCCAGACATGGTCTTACACCTAATTCTCAAATTGAGGCCTGTGTCCTAGATACGGTCTTACACAATATCTCAGATCAACGTAAACGTTCCTTTAGAACATACAAAGCTTTTCAGTTACTAGCATATTATCAGAATTTACTCGAAATTTATTCATCAGGCTCTCAAGGTCGTCCAATATAGATTATATTTTGTATGCACAGAATTTAGATAATTTAATATGTAATTGTAATTTGACTTACCTCGTACGAATTTTGGACAGAAACGAGTCGACTATTCGATATTTTGGACTTCCCTCGATCTAAGTCCGACTTTCTTTGTTCTTGTTCTAATACAATTCAAATTCAACCATTTAATCATTCATTTCATTCAAAATAATCCATGAACACATATTTAGGGAACTTTGCATTTTTAGCCCTTACATTTTCACACTTTGACAATTTAGTCCATTTTTCACAAAATCACAAATATGCAAAATTCACCAAGACTATAGCTTGGCCGAATATACATAACTTCCCTACAAGCCCAAATAACATATTTAATTCACAAATTTAGTCCTTCAAAACCTCATTTTCACAAATTAGACCAAATAGCTCTATTCCATCAAAAATTCAAGAACAAAGCATGTTAATCTCACATATATCTTTCATAATTCATATAAAAAAATTACAAAGCTCATATAATCATCAATGGTACATTTCATAATCTTCAAAAAAACAAAAATTCAGACATGGGTTTTGAAGAACACGAAGCAACGATCACAGAAACGTAGAAATTATCAAAAACGGAGCAAAACACAGACCCGAATCAAGCTTCCAAAGTTCCAAAATTTCAAAAACTCAAAACCCCTATCTCTTTCTTAAGTTTCTACTGAACGAGAAGATAATAAGGCCACCTTTTGTCTTGTTTTTATTTACTTAAGCTTTAATTTACAAAATACAAAAATAACCTTTATTATAAAACATTAAATTCACCTAACACATGTCCAATATTGTCCACTTACTTTATCAATGGTATAATTACCATGCCAAGGACCCTTATTTTAAAATACAAGGCCAAATAACCCCATTAACAATTAGCATGCAACTTTTGCATTTTACGCGACTAAGTCCTTTTTGTAAAATCGAGCACAGAAACATACAAATTAAATCACAGAAACTTCGCAGATAAAAATTCACATATCACAGAAACAGAAAATACTATTAAAATATTTTTCTGAATCAGATATGTGGTCTCGAAACTACTATTCTGACTAGGGTCAAAATCGAATTGTTACAGTAGAGATATATCTGCTTCAACTGACATCTTTGATTCTGTCGACAATTTCATTAGGCAATGTGCTTGGCGGTCGAGTATTCAGATTTGAAGCAAGTTGTCCTAATCGTGCCTCCAATGATCAAATGGAAGATGAATTCCCTTGTACGATAGCTTCCATGTGAGTAATATTATCCTGCATTAGCGCCTCAAGAGTTGCTAACGGGTCAGAAGTAGAAGCTTGAGTGTATAGTTGTTGTCGATGTCCTTAAACATGTTGATTTATTATTGAAGAGTGTTGTGGCTGCATCAGATTTTGTGAGGACGTGTCTAGCCTTATTATGGATGTATCTGAGTGTGCTGATTGTAGTTCTACTATTGTTGATTGTAATTCCCTTGTTTGAGATTATAATTACCCTGAGTAGATGTATTCCCATATCTGAATGTCACATCATTTTGTCTAGCATTTTGAGTTTCCCAAAATGGTTGGTTATGTTCAGAGTTATTGTAAGAATTACCATAAGAATTGTTGCAGATGTTACTAATAAAACAGGCATTTTGTACATGTTGTGGACAAGCATCATAGCTATGGTTGTCATTATGAATCTCACAATAAAAAGTAGAAACATAAACTTGCTGAGCGACTTGTATAGGTGCAATGCCACTAGTCTCTTGCATATTTTTAATCATGTTTGTGAGAGAAGAAACTTGAGCACTTAGTGTAGTTATTACATCTAATTCAATAAATCCTGGAGTAGCTTTTGCTCGTGTAGCTCTAGAGATAGGGCATTGGTAATCATTCTGAGCAATTCTCTAAAGAATTCTCACAACATCATTATAAGTACAATCCAACAGTGGTTCATTGGCTGATGCATCACCAAGATTTCTTGTATGTGAATTCAGCCCATTATAAAAAATCTCAATTTGTGTTTCAGGTTGAATGCCGTGTATGGGACAACGTCGAAGTAAAGATTTATAATGTTCCGATGTGGTATGAAGATTTTCATCATCCAGCTGACGATAAGCAGTAATATCATTTCTAAGATGATCATTCATTGTTGGCAGGTTGCATCTTCCCTGTAAGGAATAAGCAAAAAATTGCATCTTCAGGGCATCATCATGAACACCTTGTTGACTAAAGGAAGCACAGATCAATAAAAATGATTTAATATGTTCTCTTGCATCTTCATGTGGCAGTCCAGCATATTGTCTATAAGAATTCAGGATTTGAAACATTACTGGCTTGAGTTAAAAATTCCTAGCTTGGATTGCTGGCCTAACAACTCCCAATTGTAAATCATTTAAGACAAGCACTACAAAATCCTGTATAGTCATAATTTCTATGTGAGAAGCTTGAGGCAATAATGGGTTATTAACATTTTGCTATTGCATCGGGGGTATGGTTGCATTGTTTCTTGGTAGAGCCCTATTTTTTTGTTCTCGAAGTCTACTCCAAATAGTCTTTACAATTTCTAGATTCAAATTGACAAGAAAATTTGAGTTGCTTCGGGTTATAAAACACCTAAAATGGAGTTGAAGAAATAGCGACCAAAAGAAAAATAGTTAGCGAATACTAAATATAATATAAATAAAATAAAGTGCAAAAACACACAAAAACAAAAATAAACATCAGACAGATATCATCCTCGGCAATGGCGCCAAAAACTTGATTGACTGTTTAACATCACAGCAATAATATGCAAGCGTACACTATCAATGCAAGTATAGTAGACAGATGTGAGTCTGTCAGATATCAATTCTATAGGGATGGTTGTCTTTTGTCTATTAATGTCGGTGCAATAACTAGATATAAATGAGATAAATTGTGAGGATAGTTGTCGATGCAATAGCTTGAAAGCAATAAAATAAAATATGATAATGGTAAACTGGGATCCCCAACATGAATCTTTAACAGAATATTGAGTGCTCACATGGTATAAAAGAATAGGTGATTGTCGAGGCAATAATTTCAATGTATATCTTACCAAGTGTCACTCCTCTATTTAATCAGAGACTTAAACATGCACATTAACCATACCCTCTGATGATGGTAATATGACACTATTAAGAACAAGTGGACTAAATTCCTCTAATCCTCACTCAACTTCCGTTGCAATGCTTGTTGGCTTAAACTGTAACACTTCCATGTTAAAGAACATTTAAACCCCAAGATTAAATAATAAAAGCAAGATTGAATAAGAAAACATTTAGCCAAGAATTTATATGTACTTCCATACGAATAGAAAATAGGAATAATCACCAGTATTTAGAAAGAAATAAGGAAGAACCGACTGGAGAATACTATTCCTAGACAACTCAATTGAATCTCTCTATTCCTTATTGTCTGGCACTTAGGTCTACTCGTCAAAAGCTAGTTTGGATCAATTTTTATGTCGGCTCACCCGTGAGAGGCTTAAGCTACCATGACCGCAAGCTTTAAGGTAGGATGAAGAAGATGATGATCAAGAAAAAAACTCTCTCTTTTCTTCTCACATCAACTTGTTATGTCCTCCTCCAACAGTATAGGTATCTTTTCCTCAGACTTATTCTATCCTTGTACGTACAGGTTGGTTATATCAGACTGGACAGCTCACGCATTTTTAGTTCTTATCCGAACAGTCGTCAGGTGCAATGGCAATTCTGAATGCAATTTGGAATTAACTCATCCAACCACATTAATGCAATAAAATAGCAAAATTAAGGATAAAATAGGCTAGGATTCACTGAGTTATAAAATGCAATTTACTAAACTAAAAAAGTTAAAATAGAAGCTAAGGATAACTAAATGGGAACAATTTAACCAATAAGTAAGGAGGAAAACCTATGTTCTTTCTAGTGCTATCAAGTGTGATGGATCTCCGACTAGTTTCCAACCCGATCGAGCTTCTGATAATCTGTAAAGTAAAGGAAAAAATAACTACATAAGCAATGAATGTTTAGTTGGCTCGTATAAACTTAAACATAGTATTCCATTTCAATACTAAACACTATAGGTTAAATATAAACCTATACCAATGCCTCAATTTTTATCAAACCATAATCATCAACTCACAATGGAATAAGTCTATCAACACCATATATATACTTATCATTGTTAGTGTACTAGGATTTCATAAGACTTTAAACCCTTCCATTTACTTACTTTAGCTCCAATAACAACATCAATTCATTAATTAGCATATTTGTTTATGAACTAGGTATATTCAACCATAGCATACGTAAACTTCACACATACAAGTACATTTTTTAACTCATCATTCCTTTTTATTTCATCATATTTCATTTCAACTATGAACTTACCAATTTCATTACCTTTTCATACTCGTTTCCTTTTCATAATACAATACATAAGCATAACATCAACCATGATGATGAGATAGTACATTTAACATAGCTCTTTTGAAATCAACTACATGATAAACCATTTCTTAAGAAATAACATACTTTTAATTTATACCACCTTTTCATGTACATAAGCATATTACCAATTGAACACTTATCATTTCAATGTATTTCATTAAGACTAAGCATGATATAATCCAATCATAAGCTTGGCACAAGCCTAAGCATCATCCACAACTCATGTTAGAGCATCAACTTATAAATCAATTGAAATAACATAAGGTAAGTCATATACATGAACAACATTATTTGAAATCTCCAATTTCATGAGCGTAAACATACTTTCATTGAACATTACCTTTTCATTCCTTTTTATAAATTCATGGCATAAGTCATTTGAATACTTACCATTCCTTCCGTTTTTACGCCTATTGAACCACTTAGAATAATATTGGATACGTGGGAAATGCCACATAAAGTGTGCTAAATATATAGTCATAGCTCACACAAGTTGTAAAATGGGCGTACTCACACAAGTTGTCGGTCAGAATGTAAGCTACACGACGTTGCTCACACAAGCTATTAAGTATCTGCAACTAATGTTGGACCTTAGCCATCGGTAGGACATTCAAGACCAGCACTCGAAACATGGTAACCTGGGTCTGCTCACACAAGTTGTCGGTCAAAATGTAGTTACACCGTGCTGCTCATACAAGCTGTCAAGTATCCACAACACATGCTGGAACTCAGCCATCGGTAGGACATTCAGGACCAGCACCCAAAACATGGTAACCCTAATGACATGTCATTGTATCCTATATATTCCTAAGGTTCAAACGGGGCTCGATAGTCGTCATACATTTTTCAATTTTCATCGTTTCTTGACAAGGTAAATTGCATAATAACATGTATATATTGATTCAATCATAATTGAATCACATACTAACATTCAAGTAATTAACATTATACAATATTTAGTTCATACGAACTTACCTGGCTAAATTGCATAAATGTCAAAATATAGGGGCTTTTTGGTAATTTTACATTCTCCTTGATTTTCCACTTAATCTTGATCTAAATTAATAATTCTATTCAATTTATTAATTTAGATAGTAAAATAATTTATTTTATGCAACTTAGTCATTTTGACATTTTTACAAAATTGCCCCTAACATTTTAATTTTATTCAATTTAGTCCCTGGGCGTATAACATACAAATTAACCATTATTAATGCAAACCCATGCCAACTGAATACTCATGGCATCAAATGCAGCCCATTAATGCAACAGTCTTACATCAAGTCCTTGTATTTTTACTATTTCAACAATTTAGGCCATAATCGGTAAATTCATCAAAATTACTTAACAAAATACTTTTAAATATCAATAAACATTTCAAATTCATCATTTAACATCTAAAGTCACAAGGATTTTATCAATTTGAACATTCAAAAATTTTAAAATTGAAGGTACAAGCTAACTGGATCTAGTTGCAACGATTTCAAAAACAGAAAAATCATTTAAAAACGGGTGCAAAATGGTCTTACATTCATAAAATGAAACATGGTCGATCCTAAATTCTTCATAGCCATGGATTTTGGTTGAAACAAAGAAACTTAAGGTTGCAAATGGCCACTTTTGTATTATTATTTCTTTATTATCCTTTTACTTTATTTTAATAATAAATTAACTTATAAAACATATAAAATTAAAAGATTTTAAAGCTTAAAATCGTCCTACCATCTTTTTAAAGCTTAAAATCGTCCCACCTTCTTAGGTATGGGTAAATTACCAATTAAGGCCATCCAACTATAATTTTTTTTGTAATGCCCCTTACTCGCATTCAACACCGAAACAGGGTACGAGGTATTACCAGAACATAACACATACCATTAAATAAAATCGAGACAAAAATATGGCATCCAATTAGATCATGAATCGTTATAACATATGCCTTTAACAATATTAGCCAACTTCAATGGGTTTGTACAAAATAATCAGTCAAATATTATAACCAATATTTTAAACCTAGGCAATTATGACACGTAACAAAATAACTAAGCCTACTATACATGCCATAATTCAAAATGTTTAGTTCAAATACCAAAAGTATTAATAGTGCAGGCAGATCTTCAACGATCTCTAACTCCTGTGCTAGTTGGATGACACTATAAGACAAAAGAGAGAAAAGAAAGTAAGCTTATAGCTAAGTAAGTATATAAATAATAAATAAGGAATCTAATATGTTTACAAAATAACTCAATTATATCTATTTTTAATTTCACTATTTTCTCCAATTTGATCAAACTGTCCCTCCTGCATCATGTTCACTGAATAAATCATAACTCGAGTTACAAAACTCAAAATTCAAATCCGTAAAATTTTCCTGAAACTAGATTCATGTTACTTCTTTCTAAAAGTTTTCTAAAATTTTTGGTTTGGCCAATTAGTACAGTTTATTAGTTAAAGTTTCCCCTATTATACAGCTCGACTGATCTGACCTCTATTCACTACGAATTAATTTTATCCCTGTACAAAAGTCAAATAGCCATGAAATTTCTTTCATTTAAGACTAGACTAAATAAAGAATCTAGGCATATAAACTATTTTTCTTAATTACTTTTTTACAGTTTTTAATGATTTTTCAAAGTTAGAACAGGGGATCACGTAGTCATTCTGAACAAGTCTCACAAAAATATAAATATCTCAAAATATAGGATTCCTTTACTTGCTCTGTTTCTTTTACATGAAAATAAACTCATTAGGCTTTAATTTCATATCTCATTCAGCCTCTAATTAAATCCCTAGTATTTTTGGTGATTTTTCAAATTCACATCTCTGCGACTATCCAAACAGTTTTATTATCAATTTTGATTTTTCACACTTTGGTTGCATTCTTTGCTTATCTTCAACAATTTTTCCAACTTCCAGTCACATATCGAGCTTATTACTCATACGCTACATGTGTATTCTTACACTTATCGTTACAAGGTCATACATAATTTCATTTAGTCGATTTTTCCGTTGAACACTTCAGATCGAGTCTCCGATACTTGGTGGTTTCAGCGCGTAGTTTCACCCATCACATAGTTCGGCTCTCTTGTACACATGGTGAACATGAACACTTAGTACCACCCATGTGACCTAGCCATTTTATCTCGTAGCTCTCTTGTCTACATGGTGTCCATCACCTGGAACCACACATGCGACCTAGCTACATTTATCCCGTAGCTCTCTTGTCTACATGGTATACATCCTGTATCACACATGTGACCTAGCTGCAACATAGTATCTCGTAGCTCTCTTGTACACATGATGTGCACTTGGCACCATACATGTGACCTAGCTATATACCATCTATATCTTTCGATTCCGAAGGTTCAACCAGGAAGTATTTCACTTTCTAATACTTATTTCCATGCTTCCAATAGTCGATTATGATTCAAAATCAGCTACAATATATAAAATATGCTGAAATATAAAAAATTAAATAAAGATAATGTATTATTTACATACAAACTTACCTCGGTGCAAAATATGAAAATTTTGCAATTTAGTCCAAAATCTTTTCCTTCCCCCGTTGGAGGTCTATTCCATGCCTTTCTTGATCTATAACAACACATTTAGCTCATTTAACACTCATACTATCTATTTCAATCCAAAAATCACATTATGGAAAAATTACATTTTTGCCCCCTAACTTTTCAAAATTATGGTTTTGCCCCTAGGCTCGGAAATTTAATTTCAGCCCTTATTCTTATGTTTTATGACATGCTGAACATTTTTCTCTTCTATGACAACATCAAATTCGCACTCTAACATGTACTTATGAACATTAGGTATTTTTACCGATTATGTCGTTTTGCTCGTTTTCGCTAAAAATCGCTTAGAAAAGATCGTTCTCCTAACTTCAAACATTCATATTCTACCATCAAACATCAAAATACATGCATATCATTCATGGGTAAATTTTAAACATAAAACTTAACTAGAAATAATGATAGAAATAGGTAGACTGAGTTACGAGGATTTCAAAAATGTAAAGAACATTAAAAACGGGGCTTGAATGCACTTACTATAAAGCTTGAAAGCTTGGGAAAAACCATAGCTATGGTGTTTATGCGAGTTTCGGCCAAGCTTGGTGATGATGATACCAATTTTGACTTTGTTTTCCCATTTTATTATTTTATTTACCAAATGACTAAATTGCCCTTCATTAAAAACTATGGTGTTTTATCTTCCTTTAGGTATTTTTGTCCAAACTAGTATAATGGTCTAATTACTATTTAAGGACCTCTACTTAAAACCCCCATTTCAATCAAGTACTTTATGGACTAGAACACACATTTTTCACCTATTTCAATTTAGTCCTAAACATCAAATTAAACACCAGTCATAAAATTTTCAACCTCGGATTCGTGGTTTTGAAACCACTGTTCTGTTTTGGCCCTAAATTGGGCTGTTACATTTTTAATCAATTTACACCTTTAAACTAATAGCGATTGACTTTTTCAAGTTTTACGATTTAGTCCTTTTTGCTTAATTAACTATCGAAACGTTAAAATTTCTTAACAAAAATTTAATACAACCTTAATGATACTCTTGAAATATTTATAAAAATATTTATGGATCAGTTTATAGAAATGAGGTCCTGATACCTCATTTTCTAAAACTACTTGACTTTAGGGTCTTATAACTTTAACTAATTAATCATTCAAATAGCATAAATTGCCATATCAAAAACCTTTTAAAAACCATAATTGACTCGTAAATATTCATAAATAATTTTTACAAACTTACTCGTCAGATTTGGTGGTCCAAAAACCACTATCTCCGACATCATTGAAAAACGGGTTGTTATAAATACAGTAGGGAGTATATAGGAGGGCCTACATGGGGGTTGTTTGTAATCGATATATTGGTAAATTATCTATAAATGGAGTTTTAATGGTAATCCCATGTTCTTTTAAGTAGTTGTTGCTATTAGTTCGGGAAGGACAATAGGATTTGGAATTTCGAGCTATAGTAAAGGTGAGTTTCAGATGAGTTTTTATCCTGACTCATGTATGTTAATTTATAATGGAAATTCAATGTTGATGACATCTTGGATAACTTGTGAGTGTATGTGTGTGTATGAAGTATCGCAAAGTTGATGCATGTCTACAAATGAGATATATTAGTTACCACATGAATAAGATGATGTGTGGTATGTCTTCATGTGAAATCAGGTATGAAATAGTATGAATTTGTCAAGAGTGTAAACAAATCTAGGTAAGTGTGTTTTGTGTTAAATGAGTAAGAAGACCATTTGTGATGCCTTTGTTGAGGCAGGTACATTGCAAATCGGACTGGCATATCACACTATGAAAATTTGTATAAGACCATGTGGTAGAGACCCATGGTATCATATGATAGTGAGAATACTCATGGTGTAGTCTCCAATAAGATGTAAACCAGATTGGCAGATCTTAATATGAATATGTGTACCAGACCATGTGGGAGAAACTCATGGCACCCTCTAAGATAGTCTGCTAGGATAATAAAATCGTAATGATCTGTAAAGCCTTTGTGGTGTATTCTATAATGCCCTTGAGGTGAAATATGGATAATCGCCTTAGTGGTGAGATCAAGGAAAGTTTAAAGACTTTTTCACTACATGACTATGTTGTAGAGATCTGGACAAGTTTTAAAATATCTCTGTTTGGATAGCCTTATGATGAAATTTGAATATGACCTAAGGGTATTTCCTGTATGAGTTCTTAATACTGTTCCTAAAGGGTGAATCTGCCATAGTGTTTTTTAATTATTAGTAGTATAAGTGTTTGTTGAATCTGAGTTGTTTGTCAAACTAGAGCGTTCTCATGATATGAAATAAGGTCATCTATGATGTCTTGGAATGCATCATCTATCAGAATAATTTGTCATCTGGGTTGAATTAAGATTTGACTGTTATCCTGATAGCTACCAAATTTAACATGATAGTCCACCAAAGGTAGTATCCATATGAAGTTTACCTTAAAAGATCAGTTGTTATAGGAATCCACCAGGAGTATCATCTACGTGTATTGTCTGAGAGAAATATTCAACATCTATCTATTTAAGAATCCATTGAAAGTATATTTTGTATAAATATCTTTCTGAGAAATATTGTCATTTTTGAAGAAGAATATAAGATTTGTGTTAAGTGGTGAAATCTAAATTCTATGTAATGTAATATTTGTGTGTAGGATGGTCAAGTGTGATGATTGGTGTATATGTAAGCACCGGATATTAGAAAAAGTATCCGCCGAAGAATGAAAAGAAATCTAGAATCTTCAAGTTGAAGAATCGAACCATAAACATTCTAAGGTTATCTAGGTTAAAATTCATTAAGTTCTTTTGAACTTACAAACATCTATTTTTAATACAAGTTCTTATTAAAGTGTTGGTAAGTTGGGAGGGACGAAGCAATATGCGTCAAGGTTGAATTTTGAGTTGCGGTATTATGCATACAGGGAACACCATAGGAATATGGCACTTAGTGCACTTCACCAAAGAAGTCCATCTTTAGAAAAGTTTTAAATTATAACGTCATATATTGATTTTAAGATTTTAATGTATCATTAAACATCCTCTTTTATTTTTAGGAACATTACAAAATGAAATAAGAAGTATGTTTTAGAATACTATTGCGTCGAGTCTAAAGTTTTTGCTAAGTGTTTATGTGTTGTAAGATACGATATCTAGATCCAGTAGTTCCAGTCAGGTAAAGGTTGTTATAGTTTAATTGGTATCAGAGCTTTCAGTTTAGTCAACCCTCTGAAAGTTATGTGAGAGATAGTACTGTATACATAATATGCTAGAATTGGGTTAGTCCCTCAGGTAAGTTATAGACTTTTCTTTATGGTGGATACTTGGGTATATTATTAACATTGTAGTAAGAAAAACATTTGGGAAGGAAAACAATAAATTTGTTGATAAAAGATAAGGAAAAATATTACAAGAGGAACAGAAAGCATAAAGAGAAACATAACAAAATTTTCAATTCCCTCTCTCAATAGGCTGGTCAGTTCGTTTGGTGGGGACTTCTTCTATTTTGAGGCACTCTCAAGGGGCATGCTTTAGGTCTATCGAGCCTTTTAATTCCTCATCCTCATCCTCTACTTTTGGCTCAGTGGGAATGAAGAAGCCAGTTGATTGTTTCCACTCCCTCTGTAAATTTTTCCAATCCTCATCCTTCGGATTATTGTAACACCCAAAACCCGGCCTAGACGTTATGGCCGAATCTGATGTGCCACATTGAAATAAAAATCCATGTTTCGTTTTAGTGTTTTTAAAAACAACTTTTGTTAAGCTAACAAAGTGAATGGAAGCTGGGCACCAAGTAGGAATCCGTAACAGAGGAGGTGAGCCATGAAGGCTGTTTAAGTACCAAGCTCTTCGAATGGATCTAATCCTAGATATGCCCACAACTATTGCCACACTTGGTTATATCGATTTGAAATTTATTTAAGTGGATATCTCTGAGAAATCTGATATTCGTAACGTTGTGTTCCTTGGAAAACAAGTGTCGTTTTGAAAACGAGTCCTAAGTCTAGCCCATTTATTATCAACCAGTTTAAAGTTATTAAAAATAGAATAATCCCAGAAAAAGAAAGAAAATCAAGTCAAAATGGCCTTATTACAACCCAAAGATAAATAATAAATAAAGCAAACTTAATGAAAACCAAACACTTATTCAAAAGCCCAAAGGCGATCACCGTGCCCACTCTGAATCCCCTCCGGCTCCAAGTCCCCAAATCAAGGCTCACCTGTAAGGTTAAGGAAAGGGAGTGAGTTTGGAAACTCAATGTGTAACAAGCCCCTTTCAGAGCCCTAAGCCCAAATCCAATCTCAACATATACTGGGCCGAAGCCTTTTCATATTTCATAATACATAACACTGGGCTGAAGCCTTTCGTTTAACGGTTACTGGCCCGTAGGCCCATTTCATTATCACGAGTAATGTTAATGAAAGAATGAATGCAAGCCCATTTGGGGAGACTACTCGACCCACCATCCGCTACTCTCCACCCGTACCAACCAACACACCAGGTGGGGAATGACTCAACCCACCCAACCAACACACCACTGGCAGTATAGCTGCTTTATCATATAACTAGAGGCCTAGCCTCTTTTAATAACTGGGGCAAAGCCCTTTGATAAACTAGGGCAAAACCCTTTTCAATAAACTCGGGCATAAGCCCTTTTCAATAAACTGGGGCATAGCCCTTTTGCACTTCCTCTATCCATATAAAAACCCAACCCAATGCATTTATGATTACATCATGTGCATTTCATACATATCATGTGCATATCATACATATCATGTGCATATCATGTCAATCAGGTATATCATATCCCACGTATCAAATTTATAATTAAACCCTAGGGGTATAATGGTCATTTTTACCTAAGGGCAAAACAGTCAGTTTCATATTATAAAGTTAATTTCATAATTTTACCATATATAAGGGTTTTCATGTTCATTATTAGTTACTAACAATTCATATGTTTTAAACAGCGATTCTGGGCCATTTTTAGCGAAACTGAGTTATTGTGCCAAAAATCCTTAATGGGCCCTACATAGCCGATTTAGTTATCTAGGCCCATTTAGCCTATTTTCCATAATGGTGTTACCAGTCTTTTCGTGTACTTTAATAGGTTTTCATTTTCTACCTAATTTGCTCAAATGGGCCCGGAAGCCCATTGGGCCCGATTTTGGCCCCTCGAGGCCCAACTTACCGTGAATGCCAAAAATCATGCCCTTACCTTTTCCAACGTTCCCGATCATCAACCTAGGAAATCTAACTAACCAATGAGCGTTCGCTTGCTCACAAGTCCTCGAAATGCCAGAATTTCGGCATTTCGGCTTTGCGGCATTTATCATGTTAAGCTATGAAAAAGGGTTCGTTACACACCTGTTTTGCGATATTCCTCGACGAGATCTCCTACACGATTTCTCCTATAATCGACCGTTAATAGATCAGCTCATAATAATTGAACCAAATCAAGAACCATCTAATATCAACACTTACACATTCGGCCACCTTCTATAATGGCCTTAAGAACCTTACCTTTGCCGAAATTGATGACTAGCTCTAGCCACTCCGATGATCCAAACTAATCCAAGTCAACCCTACGCCTTGCTGCTCCTCCACTAAACAAACCATAAAAAGATTAAAATAAAAACCCAATAGTGCCTATACCCACATTCGGCCATCTCCTAAACTATAGGGGTTTCGGCTTTTGTCAACAGTTACTATAGGGATCGTTTAGAGTTCGAGCACTTACCATAGTCTCTCTTCTTGAATCTGTTTATGCCTAGAAGATAAGGGAATTGGCCACTAAAAAGTGAAAAGAAAAAAAGAGATTTGCTAGTCAAGAAAGAATCGACACAACTAGTCTCCACGGATTTCGGCTTTTGCGGTATTTCAGCAGTAGTGGTGGTAAGAAAAACAATAAGTGAACGAAGGGGAGTAGTGGGCTGGTTTTGGAAAAGAAAAAGAAAAAAAGATGAATGGGAGGAAGGTAGATTTGGATGGAAAAGAAAGAGAGAAAAGACTACACCAAAAGAGAAAACGGCACACCCTAATTCCTATTGCGAAAATCCTAACTAAAACCCTCTCACAAATCCCTCTCTAATCCCTTCAATTCAGCTAAGCTCTATCCTCCTCTCAAATCCCTAAAATCTCCCCCCTTATCCCTCCTTAATTCATGCATTTGATTGTTTCAGACTCTCTCCCACAAAGTTCCATCCAGCTTTAAACTCTAGCATGCACAAGCATAAAAATAACATTACCTTTGCCATCACAGGGAATCGAACCCAGGTCTCCCCTAACACTTACACGCCACCTTTATGGCTCCCTAGTGGCGTCACTTAGCCACTTTACCAGAGGATCTTTTGTGTTACATTTCACCCACAAATTTTAATAAGACCACCTATCCAAGGCCCCTAACTTCTTAAGTCCAAAATTCAAAAATTCCACCGGGTTTTGGCCAACACATGGGCTTTCCATAAGCCCATTTACCTACTCAAATTTTGAATTCCACAAACAAATACAAAATTTTTTAAAAACTTTACCAAAATATCGAGAATCGCGAAAAACCCGAAAATCAGGATGTTACAACTCTACCCTCCTTAAAGAAATTTCGGCCTCGAAATTTACCTGATCCAAACAGTTGAGGGTACTACTGACGCATCGCCTCTTCGGTCTCCCAAGTAGCTTCTTCCTTGCCATGGTTCCTCCAAAGTACCTTCACTAATGGGACTGACTTCCTTCTCAACACCTTGACGTCGTGATCAAGTATTTGCATAGGTTCCTCTTCGAAAGTCAAATGATCAGTATGCTTGATTTCGCGGTGGCACGATATGAGTTGGGTCCAAACGATATCGCCTTAGCAGGGACACATGAAAAAAGTCGTGAATACAATCCAGCTCTGGAGGTAACTCTAGTTGATAAGCTACCGGCCCTATCCGCTTAATAATTCGATAAGGCTCAATAAACCGTGGACTCAACTTGCCCTTCTTACCAAATCTCAATATCTTCTTCCAAGGCAAAACTTTCAAAAAGACCATGTCCCCAACTGCATATTCAATATCCTTACGCTTCAGATCGGCATAAGACTTTTATCGATCCGCTGCCTCCTTTAATCGATTCCTGATCACCTTAATCTTGTCTTCAGTATCTGTTACCAATTCCGACCCAAGTACTTGCCTTTCCCCCAATTCTTCCCAACAAGTAGGCGAACAACACCTTCGCCCATATAGTGCCTCGTAAGGAGCCATCTGAATACTTGCTTGGTAACTGTTGTTATACGCGAACTCCGCCAATGGCAAATAGTCCTCCCAGCTACCCCTAAACTCAATAACACAACCTCTCAACATGTCTTCTAAAATTTGAATGACCCTCTCTGACTGCCCATCCGATTGAGGGTGAAAAGCCGTACTAAAATCCAATCGCGTTCCCAACGCCTCATGCAATTTCTGCCAAAACCGAGATGTAAACCTTGGGTCTCGGTCAGAAATTATCGATACTGGCACCCCATGCAACTACACTATCTCCGCCACATACAACTTGGCCAGCTTCTGAAGTGAGTAATCGGTTCGGACAGCTATGAAATGGGCAGATTTTGTGAGCCTATCCATAATTACCCAAACCGAATCCTTCTTAGAAGGTGTCAATGGCAACCCATTTACAAAATCCATAGTTACCCTTTCCCACTTCCAAAGTGGTATCTTTACCGGCTGTAATAATCCTGAAGGCAGTTGATGTTCGGCTTTCACTTGTTGACACGTCAAACATCTCCCCACAAATTTGGTCACTTCTCGCTTAAGCCCAGGCCACCAATATAGCTCTCGCAAGTCTCGATACAACTTACTCCCTCCTGGATGCATAGCACAAGGTCCATTATATGCTTCTCTCAAAATCATCAATCTCAAGTTAGAGTCCTTCGGCATACAAATTCTCCCTCGAAAACAAAGAACTCCATCATTATTTAACCCAAAATCTGGATTCTCCCCCTTTTCAACTTGCTGCAATCGAGAAACCAATGACTCATCTTCCAACTATTGCTTCTTAATCTATTCTACCCAAGTCGATCTCACTTGTAATTCTGCCAATAAGCTTCCATCATCATACAAACTTAGACGAGCAAACATTGCCTTTAACTCCGTCACAGCCCTTCGACTTAACACATCAGCCACAACATTTGCCTTACCTGGATGGTACTCAATCGAATAGTCATTGTCCTTTAACAACTTATCCACCTTCGCTATCTAAGATTCAGCTCCTTTTGAGTTAGTAAGTACTTAAGACTCTTGTGATCCATATAGATAACGCATCTCTCCCCATACAAGTAATGCCTCCATATCTTAAGCGCAAAAATCACCACTGCCAACTCCAAGTCATGCGTAGGATGCTTCACCTCTTGAGGCTTAAGCTGTCGTGAAGCATAAGCGACCACCTTACCCTCTTGCATCAACATGCAGTCCAAACCTATATGTGACGCGTCGCTGTAAACAGTGAAATCCTTACCAGACTCTGGCTGAATCAACACTGGTGCTTCTGTCAAAACCTTCTACAGCTTCTCAAAAGCCTCTTGCTGCTTACTCGTCCACACGAAAGGTGCTCCCTTCCTTATAAGTTTCGTTAACGGTACTGCCAACACAGAAAATCCTTCCACGAATCTCCGATAATAACCTGCCAACCCCAAAAAACTTCGGATCTCTGTTACCGACTTCGGTGACTTCCATTCCAGAATTGCCTCAATCTTTCGAGGGTCCACCTTGATCCCCTCAGTAGACACAACATGCCCCAAGAAAGTGACTTCCTTCAGCCAAAACTCGCACTTACTAAACTTTGCATAAAGTTGCTTTTCCCTTAGCACTTGTAGCACAACACGAAGATGCTCATCATGCTTCTCTTCCGTTTCCGAATACACCAAGATATCATCAATAAAAATGACTAAGAACTAATCCAAGTATGGCTGGAATACACGATTCATTAAATCCATGAATGCTGCCGGTGCATTAGTCAAACCAAAAGGCATTACCAGAAACTCGTAATGACCATATCGAGTCCTGAATGTCGTCTTATAAATATCCACTTTTTTAACTCTCAACTGATGATATCCTGACCGAAGGTCGATCTTAGAAAATATCGAGGCTCCTCTTAGTTGATCAAACAGATCATCGATTCTTGGTAACGGATACTTGTTCTTGATGGTTAGTTTATTCAACTGCCGATAGTCAATACACATTGGCATAGTCCCATCTTTCTTCTTTAGAACAACACTGGTGCGCCCCACGGGGAAACACTTGGTCTTATAAACCCTCTATCCAACAGTTCCTGAATCTGAGCTTTCAATTCTACCAACTCCTTAGGTGCCATACTATAAGGCGCAATGGACACAGGAGTTGTACCAGGTAACAAGTCGATTCCGAACTCGGCTTCTCTGTTCGGAGGTAATCTAGGAAGTTCTTCTGGGAATACATCTTGAAATTCCTTAATGGTCCTAACCGACTCTACCGTTATCTCCTCCAGTTCAGTTTGACTTACAAAAGCCAAGTACGCCTCACAACCTTTCCGAATCAACTTCTCAGCTCTTGAAGCTGAAACAACATTAGACAAATAATTCCTTCATTCCCCTATGACCATTATCTCCTCATCTTTGGCAGTTCTTAGTACCATTCTCTTTGCAGCACAATCCAACGTCGCCTTATGCTTAGTTAGCCAGTCCATTCCCAAGATAAGATCAAAATCCCCAAATGGTAGCTCCATCAAATCTCCTTCAAAAATCTTACCTTGTGTCTCTAAAGGCACCGCCCTAAAGAGTTTATCTACCTTAACCGAGTGTCCTAATGGGCTTATCACCGATACCCCACTCACAGTCTCCTCAGGAAGCACACCTAATTCCCCAGATACATCACAAGCAACATACGAGTGAGTGGAACCCACATCAATCAAAGCAGTGTAAGGCGTACTATGAATGAAGAACATACCAGTTATAACATCAGGAGCGTCACCCTCCTCACGATGTCGTGCAGCATAAACCAATGCCGGCTGTCGAGCTTCAGCATGCCCAGCACCCTTGCCAGGTGCCCCACGTCCTCGTCCATTACCATTGCCACCTCTACCTTGCCCATGACCTCTCTGTGGTGGTAGTCCTCCTCGCTGTGGTTGGACATCCCTTTGCTTCGCAGCTAGTTCCTGAGCATTTCTCCGAGGACATTCTCTGAACTTATGCTCCTTGGACCCACATCGAAAACATGCTCCAGTTCGTTTCCAGCACTCCCCCATATGCACCTTACCACAGTCCCTACAAGCCTGCGGTCTAAAAGTATTTACTGGAACTGCTCGAACCGGTTCCTCCATCCTTACCCTTTTAACGTTCCGATTCGTAGCACCTGAGGGTCTAAAATCCCTCTTAAACCTGGGTCGATCCTTCTCACGATTCTGCCGCTCAGTTCGCTTTACCTCCTCGGCTATCTTAGCCTTCTCACCAATGCAGCAAAATCACGCTCCCTCTGTGGAGCTATCAATATCCTAAGCTTATCGCAAAGGCCGTCCTCAAATCGAACACTACGCTCATATTCAGTTGCAACTATCCCGCTGGCGTATCGACTCAGCCTCAGAAATTCTGCCTCATACTCCACAACAGTCTTATTACCCTGAGTCAGATTCAAAAATTCCTTTCGTCGGGCATCCACATAACTAGCTCCAACATACGTCCCCTTAAAAGCAGTTTTGAACAATTCCCAGGTTACTCGTTCAATCGGGGTACTCTCCCTCACAGTGATCCACCATCGATATGCCTCGTCTCGTAGCAGTGACACAGCCCCCTTCAGCTTTTGCTCCACAGACCAATCTAGATCGTCCATGATTCGCTCCGTTGCCTCTAGCCAATATTCAGCCACATTGGGGCTACTCCAGATACGCCCCTAAAAACTTCTGCTCCGTTGGCCCGGAGTTGCTTCGATATGGATCCCCTATTCACTGTCCCAGTGCTAGCTCCATCAACTCTTTCTAAAACCCTTAACATGGCTTGGGACAAAGCATTATCCCCCGTAGCCCGATCATAAGACCCAGTCTCTGTTACCTGTGGCACAGATGCCTCCTCAGCTGGCCTATGCCCTGAGGATGAAAATTCAGCTTGTACCCTTCTGCGACCACGTCCGCAGCCTCGTCCACGAGTTCCTCTTGTACTCATATCTACTTATTTGATTACGAATTTTATGACATTAGTCTAATGTTCAATTGTTTATTATGAGATGTCTTATGGAAATATAAGAGTTCAAGGATTGTTTTCGCATCGTCGTAGCCTAGCTACAGTTTCATTCCTACGGTTTTTTCAGTTCTACCCTATCTAAAGTATCATAGTAGGGTCTCAGTTCTATTTATAGCATCATATCAATATCACATAAAAAAAAGAGTATACTTACAGACATGGTGTCGGGGATTTAGTGTGCCACTTCTTTCTCCAAACCAAAAACCACAAACCATGTATTTAATCACAGAAAATAGAATTTCTTAAAATTTGAAAAAAATACCCTTATTTTGAAATTCTCGATTTTAGACCCATTTTAAAACCCAGAAAAACTTAAACCATTTTATCATGTATACCTTTATAAAACATTTTTGAAAAAATCTTTTCAAAACTATTTCCTCAAAATACCCTTATTGGTAAATTTTTTTTCAAAAAGTTTTTTGGACCCGATCCACAGCCGAGTTGTTGCAACCTAGGCTCTGATACCACTAAATGTAACACCCTAAACCCGACCTAGGTGTTATGGCTGAATCTGACGTGCCACATTGAAATAAAAATCCATGTTTCATTTTAGTGTTTTTAAAAACAACTTTTGTTAAGCTAACAAAGTGAATGGAAGCTAGGCACCAGGTAGGAATCTGTAACAGAGGAGGTGAGCCATGAAGGCTGCTTAAGTACCAAACTCTTCGAATAGATCCAATCTTAGACATGCCCACAACCATTGCCACACTTGGTTATATCGATTTGAAATTTATTTAAGTGGATATCTTTGAGAAATCGAATATTCGTAACGTTGTGTTGTTTGGAAAACAAGTGTCGTTTTGAAAACGCATCCTAAGTCTAGCCCATTTATTATCAACCGGTTTAAAGTTATTAAAAATAAAATAATCCCAGAAAAAGAAAGAAAATCAAGTCAAAATGGCCTTATTACAACCCAAAGATAAATAATAAATAAAACAAACTTAATGAAAACCAAACACTTATTCAAAAGCCCAAAGGCGATCACCGTGGCCACTCTGAATCCCCTCCGGCTCCAAGTCCCCAAATCAAGGCTCACCTGCAAGGTTAAGGAAAGTGGGTGAGTTTGGAAACTTAATGTGTAACAAGCCCCTTTCAGAGCCCAAAGCAATATCAGCCTGTTGGGCCTAAGCCCAAATCCAATCTCAACATATACTGGGCCGATGCCTTTTCATATTTCATAATTCATAACACTAGGCCGAAGCCTTTTCATGTTTCATATTACTGGGCCGAAGCCTTTCGTTTAACGGTTACTGGCCTGTAGGCCCATTTTATTATCACGAGTAATGTCAATGAAAGAATGAATGCAAGCCCATTTGGGGAGACTACTCGACCCACCATCCGCTACTCTCCACCCGTACCAACCAACACACCATGTGGGGAATGACTCAACCCACCCAACCAACACACCAGAAGTAGCATAGCAGCTTTATCATATAACTGGAGGCCTAGCCTCTTTTAATAACTGGGGTAAAGTCCTTTTGATAAACTGGGGCAAAGCCCTTTTCAATAAACTGAGGCATAAGCCCTTTTCAATAAACTAGGGCATAAGCCCTTTTCAATAAACTGGGGCATAGCCCTTTTGCACTTCCTCCATCCATATAAAAACCCAACCCAATGCATTTACGATTACATCATGTGCATTTCATACATATAATGTGCATATCATACATATCATGTGCATATCATGTCAATCATGTATATCATATCCCACGTATCAAATTTATAATTAAACGCTAGGGGTATAATGGTCATTTTTACCTAGGGGCAAAACAGTCATTTTCATATTATAAAGGTAATTTCATAATTTTACCATATATTAGGGTTTTCCATGTTCATTATTAGTTACTAACAATTCATATATTTTAAACAGCGATTCTGGCCCATTTTTAGCGAAACCGAGTTATTGGGCCAAAAACCCCTAATGGGCCCTACATAGCCAATTTAGTCATCTAGGCCCATTTAGCCTATTTTCCATAATGGTGTTACAAGTCTTTTCATGTACTTTAACAGGTTTTCATTTTCTACCTAATTTGCTCAAATGGCCCCGAAAGCCCATTGGGCCCGATTTTGGCCCCTCGAGGCCTAACTTACCGTGAATGCCAAAAATCATGCCCTTACCTTTTCCAATGTTCCCGATCATCAACCTAGCGAATCTAACTAACCAATGAGCATTCGCTTGCTCACAAGTCCTCGAAATGCCAGAATTTTGGCATTTCGGCATTTATTGTTTTAAGCTATGAAAAAGGGTTTGTTACACACCTGTTTTGCGATATTCCTCAACGAGATCTCCTACACGATTTCTCCTATAATCAACCATTAATAGATCAGCTCATAATAATTGAACCAAATTGAGAACCATCTAATATCAACACTTACACATTCGGCCACCCTCCATAATGGCCTTAAGAACCTTACCTTTGCCGAAATTGATGACTAGCTCTAGCCACTCCGATGATCCAAACTAATCCAAGTCGACCCTACGCCTTGCTACTCCTCCACTAAACAAACCATAAAAAGATTAAAAGAAAAACCCAATAGAGCCTATACCCACATTCGGCTATCTCCTAAACTATAGGGGTTTTAGCTTTTGTCGACAGTTACTATAGGAATCGTTTAGAGTTAGAGCACTTACCACAGTCTCTCTTCTTGAATCCGTTTATGCCTAGAAGATAAGGGAATTGGCCACTAAAAAGTGAAAAGAAAAAAAGAGGTTTGCTGGTCAACAAAGAATTGACACCACCTAGTCTCCATAGATTTCGGCTTTTGTGGTATTTCGGCAGTAGTGGTGGTAAGAAAAACAATAGGTGAACGAAGGGGAGTAGTGGGCTGGTTTTGGGAAAGAAAAAGAAGAAAAGATGAATGGGAGGAAAGTAGATTCGGCTGGAAAAGAAAAGAGAGAAAAAGACTACACCAAAAAGAGAAAACGACACACCCTAATTCCTATTGCCAAAAATCCCTAACTAAAACCCCTCTGCCGAAATCCCCTCTCTAATCCCCTCAATTCGACTAAGCTCTATCATCCCCTCAAATCCCTAAAATCTCTCCCCTTATCCCTCATTAATTCATGCATTTGACTGTTTCAAACTCTCTCCCACAGAGTTCCATCTAGCTTTAAACTCTAGCATGCACAAGCATAAAAATAACATTACCTTTGCCATCACAGGGAATCGAACCCAGGTCTCCCCCAACACTTACACACCACCTTTATGGCTCCCTAGTGGCGTCACTTAGCCACTTTACCAGAGGATCTTTTGTGTTATATTTCACCCACAAATTTTAATAAGACCACTTATCCAAGGCCCCTAACTTCTTAATTCCAAAATTCCAAAATTCCACCGGGTTTTGGCCAACACATGGGCTTTCCATAAGCCCATTTACCTACGCAAATTTTTTTAAAAACTATACCAAAATATCGAGAATCACGAAAAACCCAAAAATCAGGATGTTACAATTATAGACGCTGAAGTTCACGGAGTCAATAGAGACCTTCTGGAGACAAATAAAATTTTCCTGGCACAAGATTTAGAGGGCCTACAACTACTTGGGCATGGAGAACCAGGTTAGACCATAATTTGGGTAGAGCCTCTGTCAGATTTTTCCTTTTGTCCTCCTGGAAATTTCTCAGAGCTTTTTCATTGGATTTGCATAGAACTTCTAGCTCTGCTAAGTGGCTTTGTTCTTGGGCTTTATGTTTGTAACAGTCTGGTTTAGACCCTAGTCAAAATAGTGGTTTCGGGACCACAAATTTGAGTCAAAATAATATTTAAATATTAGTTTCCGTGTTTATGATATGTGAATGAGCATGTGTGAAAGTCTCGTATGAAAATTTGAATGTTTGTATGCTTAATTTTGAAAAAAGACCTAATCGTGTAAAATGTAAAAGTTGCATGCTATTTGTTAAAAGTGCCTATTTGATTTGGCTTTATGATTGTGAGGTCCTTATGAGATTATTTGACCATTGAATGAATTAAATGACATAAAAGGGCATGAGCTCGTGGAATTTTAATGAATTATAATAAGGTTAAATTGGTAAAAAGCATATTAATGTTATATTAGTTAAAAATAAAGTTAAAACCATCTTATTTCTATCATCCTTGGCTAAAAATACAAGAAAAAAGAAAAGAGAAAAGAATAGCTAGGGTTCGGTACTTCAAAGCATTGGTTTAGGTTTGTTTTTGTTTCGGTTTTATATAATTTCTATGTTTTTGTAGTCGTTGCTTCGAATACTATCACGCCCATGTCTCAATTTCTAATTTTTTTGATGATTTTAAAATGTGCCATTGATGAAATTATGAGCTTTGTGATGTTAGTTGTTGGAAAATAAAAAATGTATGTTGGGTTGATATATTTTGTCTTTGAATTTTTGGTGATTTTCGGTAAAATGGGCTAAATTGTGAAATCTATAAATTGAAGGACTAAAATGTGAAATTAATGAAATGTGTGGACTAGTATGAGTACTAAGAGAATTCAACCAAGCATGAGTATATGCAAATTATATGTATTTTGTGATTTTGTGAATTAGGGACTAAAGTGTCAAAATGCGAAAATGTGATGGATAAATTGTAAAATGCCCTAAATATATATTGGTGGATTTGATTGAATGACTTGGTGAATAAAAGAGTTAATTTTGAATACATATAGATCAAGAAAATTGGAATTCAGATTTAGACCGAGGAAATTCGAAGATAATCGAGTAGACGATTCAAATCGACAATTCCAAGTACGAGGTAAGTTTGTACGTGATAAATGATGTTACAAGTATATTTTGATGCTTTTATTATACATAAATTGTGAATATATTTGATTATGGATTGAATACGATGATAAATCAACTGCATTTGGCACTAAGTGTGCGATTCAAAATAGATTTGGCTATAAATAGCACTAAGTGTGCAAAATACAATAGCTTCGGCTGTATGAGGCACTAAGTGTGCAATACCGAGATAGCTTCAGCTATTTGAGATGGCACTAAGTGTGCGGGATCATTTTAGCTTCGACTAATCATTAAAGCACTAAGTGTGTGAATTCTTAAAGCGTGGAAAGATTTCAGAAACAGTTAATGTATTCGAATGAGAGGTAAGAATGTAAATGAATAAATACGAGAACGTTCAGGTATGTACGAAACCTATGTGGTAAATGACACTCTGCGTATAAAGATTGATAAGTTGGTATGAACATATTAATTTGTGATGAAATAGAATTGATAAATGATTTGAGAACTACTAAGTGTCTATTAGATGATGATGTTTTGTATTATATAAAATGTTTGCTATATTTAGTACGAGCTTACTAAGCTTTTGAAAGCTTACTTTGTGTGTGTTTCTATTGTTTTATATATATCGAAGCTGTTGTAAGCTGGGGGATCAACGAGGATTGTCACCACACTATCAAATCTCATTTTGGTACCTTTTGAAATTGTATATAGTAAAGTATGGCACGTATACCCTAAAAGTACTTTGTATAGGTTTTGTAATGTTTATATTTAGCCATGTGATATGGCTTGATATGGCTGTGTTTATGTTTTTTGGCATATGAAATGTGATGCAAGATGATCTACTTGATGTGTACATGAATGGCTAAGAGAAATGGTAAGTTTGGCAAGTTTTGGTATGAGATTTGGTCATGAGTTTAGAGATTATGAAACCATATGTTTGATATGATTTGATCTTTTACTTTGGTACAATTGAGTTGAGTTTATGAGCATGTAAATGGTTGATAATGTTATGGCATGAATGATTGATGGTTTGGTATAGAAATTGGATGAAGTTTTTGTGTATATATGCTTATTTTGGTGCTTGTAGGTTTGAACCAATTGGAGTGGCAAGTTGGCTATTGAAATGGCCTATTTTTGTCCACACAGGTGTGTGTCTCATCCGTGTGTGACACTCGATCATGTTACACGACCGTGTGTCCCCTGGGGTACCCTACGAATTAAAGTCAGTATAGCCTCCAGTTTTGACACGGCCCAGACACACGGGTGTGTCTATTGGTCATGTATGTCCTAAGGGCTTGTGGTCAGCCGTGTAGCTAAGTCAATAGCCTCCCTAATTTTCACACGACCGGGCACACGGCCGTGCCTTGAAGCGGTGTGGACAAATCAGTATTTATGCTCTGTTTCACCACAACTTAGAGACATGGGCGTGTCTAATGCCTGTGAGGTACATGGCCTGTTCATACGGGCGTGCGACCCTTGAAAATTTAAAAAATGTTCTAGGTTTTGAAACTTTCATATGTTATCAATTTGGTCCTGAATGCATGATTTAGACATTGTATGCTCATTTTAAATTCATATTGAATATGAATGACTTATATTATTGAAATGAGATGGTATTTGATGTATGATTGTTATGAAGTGAGTTACAAGTCCGGTAACGCCTCTTAACCTATTCCGGATGGTTAGGGGTTAGGGGTGTTACATTTTACTAGTATCATAGCTATAGTTTGGTCAGTTCTAGGACTACCATAGTGTATGTGAGTCTATCTAAACATGCCATATTTATGAACTGCAATAGTGTGATGAATCCTCACGTTGAAATGTGCTTTATATAGCAAATGGATCCTGAATGAGCCGTAGCGGGCGATGTTAAAAGCAATGCACCTGCTCCCGCGCAAGGGACGGCGCCATCCGATTCTAGATCTGCTACAAGTAGCCGTGATAGTGAGGCTAGACAAGCCTTCTATCAAATGATGAATGATTGGTTTAGCTAATATATTAGAACCAATTTGGCTGTACAACAACCTCCACCCCCGGTTAATCCTCCACAAGCTCCTGCTATGCCATTAGTGAATCTGGTTCAGTTAAGTAAGCCTCCGATAGATAAGATTACAAAATATGAGGCCGAAGAGTTTCGAGCTACAACGAATGATGATGCTGAAAGGGCCGAGTTCTGGTTAGAGAACATAATACGAGTATTTGATGAATTGTCATTGAATCCTGAGGAATACATAAAAAGTGTTGTTTCACTCTTGAGAGATATAACGTATCACTGGTGGAAAACTTTAATATTGGTAGTTTTGAGTAAGAGAGTTACCTGGGATACCAAAAACGAAAAGAGTTTCTTGACCTTAAATAAGGCTATATGTCTGTTACAGAATATGAGCGTAAATTTGTAAGATTGAGTCAGTATGCTCGAGGATGGCTTGAATGAAGATATCCATTTTCTAGATTAAAGAATTTGTTGTGCTTGTTGAACGAGCATTTAAAGCTGAATATCTCAGGAAAGAGAAAAGAAAAGCTGATTCAGAAGCAAGAGAAATGTTAAAGAGATCATCGGGAAAATCATTTCAATCTGCATCAAAGAAATTTTGAGATGATAATAACCGTTCAAATGTTAATGTGGGACATTCGAATAGAGATCGTGCTGGATCGCATTTGAATTTCAAAGCTCTAGTTACGTTTGTTGCCAGTGTTGGTAATGTAAAGAATTAAAAGCCTGAGTGTAATCAATGTGGAAGATGATATTTTAGAAAATGTTGGGGAAAAAGTACTAAGCAAGCTTATTACAGTTGTTGTTCACGAGATCACTTTATAAAAGATTGCCCAGATTTAGCTGAAAAAGATAATGTTCAGAATCTGAGGCCAAGTGGCAATGCTTCTCGTGGTAGACCCCCCAGAAATGTGGGAAATGTAAGCAGTAGTTAGGAAGGAACAAATGATACAGCTGTTAGATTCGAGGCTCGTACACTTACTAGAGCCTATGCTATCAGAGCTCGTGAGGAAGTTTCGTCGCTTGATGTGATTACGGGTATATTCACTCTTTATGATACTTCTGTGATTGCTTTGATAGATCCTAAATCAACACATTCGTATATATGCATGAACTTAGTAAACAGTAAGACTTTTCCTATAGAGTCTACTGAATTTGTAATTAGAGTTTCGAACCCCCTAGGCAGATGTGTTTTGGTTGATAAAGTCTGCAAGAATTGCCCGTTAATGTTTCAAGACACTTGTTTTTCAGCTGATCTGATGTTGTTACCTTTCGATGAGTTTGATATAATTCTGGGTATGAATTGGTTAACTTTGCATGATGTTGTTGTGAACTGCAAACTAAAAACTATTGATTTAAGATGCAAGAATGAGGAAATAGTCAGAATTGAATCTAGTGATTTGAATGGATTGCCTATTTTTACGTCTTCAATGAAAGCTTTGAGTATTCTAAAAAAAGGTTGTGAAGCCTACTTTGCTTATGTGATTGATTCAAAACTATCAGAAAAGAAAGTAGAATTAGTGCCATTGTATATGAGCCCCTGATGTGTTTCTTGAAGAACTTCTAGGATTACCTCCAATCAGAGAAGTTGAATTTGGTATTGAGTTAGTACCAGGAACTACTCCGATTTCAATAGCTTCGTATAGAATGGCTTCGACTAAATTAAAAGAATTAAAGTTTCAGTTGCAAGAGTTAACCAATAGAGGATTTGCGAGACCGAGTTTCTCACCTTGGGGTGCTCCCCTTCAGTTTGTGAAAAAGAAAGACGGTACGATGAGAATACGTATAGATTATCGTTAGTTGAACAAAGTGACTATAAAAAATAAGTATCCTCTGCCCTGAATTGATGATTTGTTTGATCAGTTCAAGGGAGCTGCTGTGTTTTTGAAAATAGATTTGAGATCAGGCTATTATCAGTTGCGAGTGAAAGACTCAGACATTCTCAAAACTACTTTCCGAACGAGGTACGACCATTATGAATTTTTAGTTATGCCTTTCGGATTCACTAATACACCTGCTATCTTTATTGATTTGATTAATAGAATTTTCAGACCGTATTTAGATCAATTTGTTGTTGTATTCATTGACGACATATTGATTTACTCTCATGACGAAACCAAACATGTCGAGCATTTGAGAATAGTGCTACAGAATTTGCGTGATAAAAAATTGTATGCGAAGTTCAATAAATGTGAATTTTGGTTATGAGAGGTCGATTTTTAGGGTCATATTGTATCAGCATCTAGTATCCGAGTTTATCTGAACAAGATTTCAGCTATTCTGGATTGGAAACCTCCGAGGAATGTCTCTGAAGTTTGTAGTTTTTTGGGACATTCCGGTTATTATAGAAGGTTCGTAACAGGCTTTTTTATGATTGCGACTCCGTTAATGAAACTATTTTAGAAAGATATGAAGTTTGAATGATCTGAAAAGTGTCAGAACAGCTTTGATCAGTTGAAAACTTTGTTGACTGAAGCTCCGGTATTGATACAACCCCAATCGGGTAAAGAATTTGTAATCTATAGTGATGCTTCATTGATAGGACTGGGATGTGTTTTGATGCAAGAAGGCAAAGTCATTGCTTATGCTTCAAGACAGTTGAAGCAGCATGAAAAGATCTTTCCGACGCATGATCTTGAGTTGGTTGGGATTGTGTTTGCTTTAAAGATTTGGCGCCACTATCTATTTGGTGAGAAATGTCACATATATTCTGATCATAAGAGTTTGAAGTATCTGATGACTCAGAAAGATTTGAATCTACGACAAAGAAGATGGCTTGAATTGCTAAAAGACTATGAACTTGTGATAGATTATCATCCGGGTAAGGAAAATGTTGTTGCTGATGCTTTGAGTCGAAAATCATTTTTTGCTCTACGTGCGATGAATGCTCATTTGGTTCTGGCTGATGATGGTTAAGTTTTAGCTGAATTAAAAGCAAGGCCTTTGTTTTTACAGTAGATTATCGAAGATCAGAAGATTGATAATGAGATTTTAGCAAAACGAGCTCAGTGTGATTTAAAGCCTAATTCAGAATTAAGAGTTGATAAAGATGATTGTCTAAGATTCTGAGAGAGAATTTGTGTTCCGAGAAATTTGGAGTTAATTCAGATGATTTTGAATGAATCTCACTATAGTCGGTTATCTGTGCATCTAGGTAGTAAGAAAATGTATAATGATTTGAAACAACATTATTGGTGGTCTGGAATGAAAAGATATATCTCTAACTTTGTTTCTAAATGTTTGATCTGTCAGCAAGTTAAAGCTGAACATTAGGTGCCATCTGGTTTGTTACAACCGATTATGGTTCCAGAATGTAAATGGGATAGGGTGACAATGGACTTTGTTTCAGGTTTGCCCCTATCTCCGAGAAAGAAAGATGCAATCTGGGTTGTAGTTGATCGATGAATGAAATCTACTCATATTTTTCCGGTTCGATCTGATTACTCGCTTATTAGCTAAGTTATACATTTTCGATATTGTGAGATTGCATGGTGTGCCACTGTCTATTTTGTCGGACAGAGATCTGAATTCACATCACGATTCTGGAAGAAGTTGTAAGTTGCTCTGGGTACAAAATTGCATTTCAGTACTGTTTTTCACCCGCAAACAGATAGTCAATCTGAGCGGATTATCCTGATTCTCGAGGATATGTTGAGATGTTGCATTCTTGATTTTGGAGGTACGTGGGAACAGTATCTGCCTTTGATTGATTTCGCTTACAATAATATATTTAAATCGAGTATTAAAATGACACCATACGAGGCTTTATATGATCGCAAATGTCGTACACCTTTATATTGGACTGACCTCAGTGAAAGTAAGAGACACAGGGTTGATTTGATAAAAGAAACTGAGCAGAAAGTGAAAGAGATCAAAGATAGTTTGAAAACAGCTTCCGATCGTCAAAAATTTTATACAGACTTGAAAAAAAAAAGACATTGAGTTTGAGATTGGCGATAAAGTGTTTTTGAAAGTATCTCCGTGGAAGAAAGTTCTTTGCTTTGGTAGAAAAGGCAAATTAAGTCCAAGGTTCATTAGGCTGTATGAGATTACCGAGTGTACTGGGTCGGTAGCATATAGATTGTTGTTGCCAACAGAGTTAGAAAAGATTCATTATGTGTTTCACGTATCGATGCTTCGACGATACAAATCCAATCCTTCACATGTGATTCCTCCGTCAGAGATTGAAATTCAGCCTGTTATGACTTACGAAGAATAGTCGATTCGTATCTTAGCTCGAGAGGTTAAGGAGCTGTGAAATAAGCAAATTCTCTTAGTAAAAGTAATATGGCATCGACACGGTTTTCAAGAGGCCATGTGGGAGCCTGAAGATGTTATAAAACAACAATATATGAATTTTTTCAACGATAAGATTTTCGGGGACGAAAATCCCAAAGGGGGAGAATTCTACTAGTTCGGTTTAGACCCTAGTCAGAATAGTACTTTTGGGACCACAAGTTGAGTCAGAATAATATTTAAAGATTATTTTTCGTGTTAATGATATGAGAATGAGCATATGTGAAAGTCTCGTATGAAAATTTGAATGTTTGTATGCTTAATTTTGAAAAATGACCCAATCGTGTAAAATTTAAAAGTTGCATGCTATTTGTTAAAACTGATTATTTGATTTGGCTTTATGATCGTGAGGTCCTTATGAGGTTATTTGACCATTGAATGAATTAAATGACATAAAAGGGCATTAGTTGGTGGAATTTTAATGAATTATAATAAGGTTAGATTAGTAAAAAGCATATTAATGTTATATTAGTTAAAACTAAAGCTAAAAATCATCTTATTTCTATCACCCTTGGCCGAAAATACAAGAAAAAAGAAAAGATAAAAGAATAGCTCGGGTTCAACACTTGCAACCTTTGATTTAGGTATGTTTTTGTTTCGGTTTTTGATAATTTCTACGTTTTTGTAATCGTTTCTTCGAATACTATCAAGCCCATGTCTCAATTTCTGATTTTTTTGACAATTTTGAAATGTGCCATTGATGAAGTTATGAGCTTTGTGATGTTAATTGTTGGAAAATAAAAGATATATGTTGGGTTGATATATTTTGTCTTTGAATTTTTGGTGATTTTGGGTAAAATGGGCTAAATTGTGAAATTTGTAAATTGAAGAACTAAAATGTGAAATAAAAGAAATGTGTGGACTAGTATGAGTACTATGAGAATTCGGCCAAGCATGAGTATATGCAAATTATGTGTATTTTGTGATTTTGTGAATTAGGGACTAAAGTGTCACAATGTGAAAATGTAAGAGCTAAATTGTAAAATACCCTAAATGTATGTTTGTGGATTGAATAAAAGGATTTATTTTGAATACATATAGATCAAGAAAAGAGGAATTCAGATTTAGACCAAGGAAAGTCGAAAATAATTGAGTAGATGATTCAAATCGACAATTCCGAGTACGAGGCAAGTTCGTACGTGATAAATGATGTTACAAGTATATTTTGATGCTTTGATTATACATAAAGTGTGTATATATTTGATTATGTATTGAATACGATGATAAATCAACTGCATTTTGCACTAAGTGTACGATTCAAAATAGCTTCGGCTATAAATAACACTAAGTGTGCGAAATGGAATAGCTTCGGTTGTAGGAGGCACTAAGTGTGCGATACCGAGATAGCTTCGGCTATTTGAGATGGCACTAAGTGTGCAGGATCATTTTAGCTTCGGCTAATCATTATAGCAGTAAGTGTGTGAATTCTTAAAGCGTGGAAAGATTTCGGAAAGTGTTAATGTATTCGAATGGGAGGTAAGAATGAAAATGAATAAATACGGGAAAGTTTAGGTATGTACGAAACCTATGTGGTAGATGATACTGTGTGTATAAAGCTTGATAAGTTTGTATGAACATATTAATTTGTGATGGAATAGAATTGATAAATGATTTGAGAACTACTAAGTGTCTATTAGATGATGATGTTTTGTATTATATAAAATGTTGGTTATATTTAGTATGAGCTTACTAAGCTTTTAAAAGCTTACTTTGTATGTGTTTGCATTGTTTTATAGATATCGAAGTTGATGTGAGCTCAGGGATCATCGAGGATCATCACCACACTATCAAATCTCATTTTGGTACCTTTTGAAATTGTATATAGTAAAGTATGGCATGTATAGGTTAAAAGTACTTTGGATAGGTTTTGTAATGTTTATATTTAGCCATGTGATATGGCTTGATATGGTTGTTTTTATGTTTTTTATTTTGGTATATGAAATGTGATGCAAGATGATCTATTTAATGTGTTCATGAATGGCTAAGAGAAATGGTAAGTTTGGCAAGTTTTCATATGAGATTTGGTCATGAGTTTAGAGATTATGAAATCATATGTTTGATATGATTTGGTCTTATGTTTTGGTACAATTGAGTTGAGTTTATGAGCATGTAAATGGCTGATAATGTTATGGCATGAGTGATGTATGGTTTGGTATAGAAATTGGCTAAAGTTGTTGTGTATATATGCTTCGTTTGGTACCTGTAGATTTGACCCAACTGGGGTGGCAAGTTGGCTATTCAAATGGCCTATTTTTGTCCACAGGGGCAGAGACACGAGCATGTGTCTCAGCTGTGTGTGACACACGGTCACGTTACACGGTCGTGTGTCCCCTGGGGTACCCTATGAATTAAATTCAGTATACCCTCAAGTTTTGGCACGGCCTAGACACACGGGTGTGTCTATTGGTCGTGTGTGTCACACGAGCTGGCACACGGGCTTGTGGTCGGCCATGTGGCCAAGTCAGTAGCCTCTTTAATTTTCACATGGCCTGGCACACTGGCGTGTCTTGAGGCTGTGTGGACAAGTGAGTATGTATACTCTGTTTCACCACGGCTTAATCACACAGGTGTGTCTAATACCGTGTGAGGCACACGGCCTGTTCACACGGGCGTATGACCCTTAAAAAGTTGATAATTTTTCTAAGTTTTGAAACTTTAATATGTTTTCAATTTGGCCCCAAATGCATGATTTAGACTTTGTGTGCTCGTTTTAAATTCATATTGAATATGAATGACTTATATTATTGAAAAGAGATGGCATTTGATTTATGATTTTTATGAAGTGAGTTACAAGTCCAATAACGGCTCTTAACCTATCCCGGCAATGGTTACGAGTTAGGGGTGTTACAATGTTTCTCCAACCAAGAGGACTCTCTACCCTTTAGCATATTTTTCTCCTCCTCCACCAACACCCACTTAGTTTGGCTATCCTTCTAGGATATAGGAGTTGAGATCCTCGACTTGGCTCACAGCCCCTTGATAAGTTTGGCGTAGCTGAGGCAAATACTATTCGCCAAAGTTTACAACCTCCTCCAAGCTCGCCACTTTAGCACTGTTTTGATGACAAGCTTCCTAAAAGGCCTAACTCATAAGCTCGTATTCTATTGCTAAAGCTTGGGAATACTTCGCTAGCAATGAAATAGGAGATAATTGAGAATTTCCATAAAAGAATGAGATAAGAGCCTCTTTCATCTGCTGAGGCACAAGGTTGTTTCATTTCTAGAAGATGGCATTCAGCGAGAAGGGAGTTGGCCATGACCTCAATTGTAATAGTCGGGTTTTGACCCTAGTCAAAATAATGGTTTCGGGACCACAAATCTAAGTTAGAAAAATATTTTAATATTATTTTTCATGCTTATTATAAGTGAATTGACATGTGTGAAAGTCTAGTATGAAAATTTAACTGTTTGTATGCTTAATTTGCAAAAAGGACCTAATCGCGTAAAGTGTAAAAGCTGTGTGCTAGATGTTAAAAGTGCCTATTTGACTTGGCTTTATAATTGTGAGGTCCTTAAGTGGTTATTTGACAAAATTTATGATTAATTGACATTAGTGGACATTAGTTGATGGCATATTAATGTTTTAGTGCAAAGGTAATATGGTAAAATGCATATTAAAGTAATATTATTATAATAAAGCATGAAAAATAAGGCCATTATGTATGTTTATCCACCGAAAATAGAAAATAAAACCTATGTTTGGAGAGCTTTAAGTTTCAGCACACACAAGGCTTAATTAAGGTATGAGTTTTATTGGATTTTTTTAAATTTCTACATTTTTGTAATCGTTGCTTTGTATACTATCAAACCCATGCCTCAATTTCTAATTTTGATGATGATTTTGAAATGTACCATTGATGAAATTATGAGCTTTGTGATGTTAGTTGATGAATTATGAAAGCTTGATATTGGGTTTACATTTTTTGTCTTTGGATTTTTGATGAAATTGAGTATTTTAGGCCAAATTATAAAAATGGTATTTTGAGGGACTAAAATGTGAAATAAATGAAATGTATGGACTTGTATGAGAGCTAGGAAATTTTGGCTAAGCTTGTGTACAAGCAAATTTTGTGTATTTTTTTTACTTTGTGAAGTAGGAACTAAAGTGTCGAAATATGAAAATGTGAGGACTAGTTTACAAAATGCCCTAATTGTGTGTGAATGGATTGCTTTGAATGATTTAGTGAATAAAAGGGTTAATTTTGAATACATGATTTAGTCGAAGATTATAGAGTAGACGATCAGAGTCGACAATTCATGTACGAGGTAAGTTCGTACGTAATACATGATGTTATAAGTATATTTGGTTGTTTGATTATTCATAGATTGTATATATATTTGGTTGGATGAATACGATGATAAACCAATGGTATTTGGCACTAAGTGTGTGATTTAAACTAGCTTCGGCTGTATGAGGCACTAAGTGTGCAATACCGAAATGGTTTCAGTTGATTGAGATAACACTAAGTGTGCGGAATTGTTAAAGCTTCGGCTAATCTTTAAAGCACTAAGTGTGCAGATGTTTAAAGCATTGGTGATCTTCAAAAAGTCTTAAATTATCCGAACAAGAGGTGAGAATGAAAATGAATGAATACGGGAATGTTCAGGTAAGTATAATATCTAAGTGGTAGATGGTAAAATGCATAAAAAGTTTATTGAATTGGTATAAACATATGGTTGGTGTTGGCATGGACTTGATGGATGAGTTAAGAATTTATAAGTACTTATGTGTTGATGTTTCATATTTTATATACTGTTTATGTTTTTGGTACGAGCTTACTAAGCTTTTGAAAGCTTACTTTGTGTGTGTTTGCATTATTTTATAGATATCGAAGCTACTGCAAGCTCGGGGATCGTCAAGGATCATCACCACACTATCGAACCTCATTTTAGTATTTTGAAATTGTATATTTTGAAGTATGGCATGTATAGGCCAGTAGTTGTGGGATTATGTTTTGTAATGTATATATTTAGCCATGTGATTTGGCTAGTTTATGATTGAACTTATAGTTTGATAATGGTATATAATATGTGATGCCAATGTTCAATTGGGTATGTTTTGGTTTGTTAAAATAGATAGTAAAAATGGTAAGTATGGTAAGTTTTGGTATGGATTGAGTGATGAATTGAGAATGGAAATGATCGGTAATGTTTTAGCATGAATTATGTATGATTTCGTATAGATATTGACTGAAATGGTTGAGCAAATATGCTTGTTTTTTTTCTCGTAGGTTGACCCATTTTGGGGTGGCAAATTGGTTAATCAAATGGCCTATTTTTTAGCAAATATATTTGTGTACAACACACGGCTATGTTGCACGGTCGTGTGTCCCCTGGGGTACCCTACAATCGTAAGCCAGGCCCAAACACAGCCAAAGCACACCGGCATACAGCTAGCTGTGTGGCCCAAGTCATAGTTGACCATGCCAAGGCACATGGGCGTGTCTTGTAGCCGTGTAGGCAAGTCAATAGCTATGCCCTGTTTTGCCACGGCTTAAACACAGGGGCATGTCTAAGACCGTGTGAGGCACACGGCCTGCTCACACGGGCGTGTGACCTTTTAAAAGTTGAAAATTTTTATAAGTTCTGAAACTTTCATAAGTTATCGAATTGATCCTGAAAGCATGTTTTAGTCTTCATGCGATCGTTTTAAGTTCACGTTGAATATGAATGATCTAGGTTTATAGAAATGAAAGGATAATTGATATTTAATGGTTCTGATCTTTGTTATGAGTCTGGTAATGCCTCTTAACCTATTTTGGCAACAGTTACGGGTTAGGGGTGTTACATCAATAGGTCCTGCCAGGGAAAAAGCTCATCTGCTTTGCCAGTGGATGCATTATAATAGCCTATTCTCAGTGAAATTAGAATACTGGTTTCGGGACCACAAATCCAATGTAAAAGAAGTTATTTTATTATTATTTTAAAGTCTGCAACATGATAGTATCAATGTATAAAAATTTCATGAAGAAATTTTTATTGTCTCCATGCTTAATTTGATAAATAGGACTAAATCGCATAAAGTGTAAAACTTGTGTTCTATTAGAATAAAGTGTTAATTTGCTATGAAATTAAATCATGTGTGGTCTTAAATGGTAATTAAACCATTAATTTAAGTAGTGGACAATTATGGTGTAACAACCCATTTTTGGGTCAAATTGGAACTGTAACACCCAAACCCAGCCTAGACGTTATGGCTGAATCTAGCAGTGCCACATGAATGTGTTTTTTGTAAAATAAAATTTCGTTTCAAAAACCCCATTCCGTATTCACTTTCTTTGAAATCTTAGCTAGTATTTAGGTCGTCTTGTTCAGTGTTAAGCTCAAGTTGTTTTAGCAAAATGTTTAATCGATTAAATCGTAATTATCATTTTAAAACGTTGTTTGTTTGCGGAAGCTTTTTGAGATAGGATGCGTACCTGTGGTGTTTTGAAAAGCATTTGTCATTTTGAAAACTTGTGCCCTACTTCTAACAGATATGAATCATATTAAACAAATCCCAAATTAAAAGTTAAAAACTTAAGAGGCCTTATTACATAACCAAATACCCAAATTAAATTATAATGTAAAATTCAATAAAAAGTCCATGTAGTTGTGTGGCCACCTTTGAGTCCCTCGCAACACCGACCTACCTTAAGATTACCTGTACAGAAAATAGAAAGGTGAGTTTATGAAAACTCAGTGTGTAATCCCTTAAAAACAGTCAGTCATACAGTAGGCATTTACAATTTGGGCCTAAGCCTGCTTCAGTAACAGTTTAATTCAGATAGGGTCTTAGGCCATTACAGTATTAGAATCAGTGTGGGCCTTAGCCCAATTCAGTGGCGGTCATAGTACAGATATGCAAACAAAATTCCTACCTAGCCAGCCTCTACACACCACTCGGTCCGACCCTACACACAATGTGGAGATAAAATCAACCCACCCATCCCTACACACTAAAAAAAATAGCACCGGTGGCAGCACTAAACAGAAATTGCAACAGAGCTACCAGAACAGTACACTTCCTCCAATCATAATAACCCAACCCCATGCATTACATCATAATGTCCTACATGTATGCAACATATATAAAATGGCATGCTCAATACAGTTATACATAACATAGGGTCATTTTCCCTCACAAAGGGCAAAATAGTCATTTCATCAGATTGGGGTCTAGATATACTTACCGACCCAAAGTAGGTCCACAGTCATCTCGGGCGACCCGTGCGACCTTAACATCAAATCAGTGAAAATGGGCCTAAGGCCCACGGTGTGGCCCATGGGGGCCCGTACGCCCGTGTGGCCCATGAAACCCTAAAAATGGCCTCGGCCATGTGGACTACACAGCCCTTCCCAATAATCACCATATGTCCGTGAAGTTTACCCGTGTGGGGCCTATTTAGCCCATTTCGGCCCAACGTGGCCCAAAGCGGCCTAAGCCCACGAAATCACTCGTGGTTGCCTCTACGATCAGATGCCTGCGTTTATGCATTCAGTTTACCACACGAGCGAGCGCACGCTCGTATAGCGTTATTTGTCCTATTTTTTGACTTTTGTCGATTTACAATAATAGCAATGTGATTACACACCTGTTCCCGAAATTGTACGAATAGCACATGAGCACCAAAACCTACATTCAATCAAATCATTCTATTACTCATTTGACAATAGGGTTACCAGCCCCTATTAATACTTATTCCAAAAAACTACTAATACTTGCCTTGATTGACTGAATGTGGCTTAGCCCACTTAAATAGCTGACAAAGACTGATTCAAAGCTCATTAGCACAAATCTGCATTATAACCAATTTCTATTAACCAATATTGTTCATACACATCACTTGAAATGAATGTAAACTGCTTACCAAAAAATGCAAACCATGATTAGGAGAGTGAAGCAATCTACTTGCACCCAACATGCAAGCTAGAAGCCCTTGAAATGATAGAGGCAAAAGATGGAACATTGACACCCCTAGTAATAAACGACAGCAAGGATGATGTTAGATGCAGGACTTGAACGATAGCAAAGATAGAAAAAAGAGAGCGAAAGTAACCATACACCCAACCCAGTTGCTCAAAAGACAATACCAAAACCAAAAGAACAAGAGGAGGAGAGAGGGAGAGAAGAGAAAAGAAGAGAAGAAGAAAGAGCTAGTCAATGAGAAATCAATCAAAGGAGAGGAAAGAAGGGATATTCTGCCAATGAAGGGGAAACCGAATGGAAAAGAGGGGAAGAAAGAAAATCAGTGGCAAAGCAGAAATGAAGGGAAGAGCAAAGCCAAAACAAAACAGAACCGAATAGTACCTGAATTCCCAAAGTAAAAATTCGGCACAAAGAAAAAGGTCCCAAAATGCTGTCAGTAACCAAAAAGATAAGAGAATGCTCTACCCCAAAGCCGAAATGGCCAAAGAAAGAATACACATTCGGCTCCAGCTCTTCCTCTCCATTCAAAATCCCACTTTTTCCTCCTCAAACCCCTCAAAACCGTGCACTCCTCCCTCAATTACCTAGTTCAAATTCCAATCAAACACTTTTCAGTGTTTTAGTCAAACTACAACACTCCCATGGCACATCAGTAAAATAAAACACACCTTGTGCATAGTAGGACTCGGACTCAAGACCCTTAGTAGCAGTAACATGCCACTATCCCCTGGACCAGTAGGCTTTTAATGTTATGTTCCACCCAATTTTAATTAAGAAACCTACTGACTAGAGACAGGGTTTATTCAAATAAGAAACAAAAGTTTTGCAAAAGCCAAGGCTTGAACCCAAGACTTCCTAGACACTCCCAGAACACTTAACCACTGAAGTAGGTACACAGTTGTGTAACACAACTTACAAAAATAAATACTTAGATTTTTAGGGCGTTACAACTCTACCCCCTAAAAGAAAATTTTGGCCTCGAAATTTACCTCGTCAAAATAGTTGAGGGTATTATTGTCGCATCGCCTCCTCGGGTTCCCACGTGGCCTCCTTAGAACTGTGATTACGCTAAGTACCATAACTAGTTGAACAGAGTTTTTCCTCAGGACCTTAACATCACGGTCTAGGATCTAAATCGGCTCCTTCTCAAAGGTCAGATTTGGTCTAAGTTCAACCTCCTCAGTTGAGATAATATGTATTGGATCAGAGCGGTAATGCCTCATCATGGAGACGTGGAACACATCATGTAACTCTAGTTGATAGACAACCGGTCCTACACATTTTAGTATGTAGTAAGGCCTAATGAACCAAGGGCTTAGCTTGCCTTTCTTCCCAAACCTCAGCACTTTCTTCCATGGCGAGACTTTCAGAAATACTAAGTTCCCCACAGAATACTCCATCTCTTTGCACTTCAGATCTACGTAAGACTTTTGTCTGTCTGATGCTGCCTTTAATCGATCCCAAATTAATCTAACCTTATCCTCGGTATCAGAAACCAACTCAAGACCAAGAACACGCTGCTCGCCCAACTCAGTCCAACATAAAGAAGTACGACACCTATGTCCATATAATGCCTCGTAAGGTGCCATCTGTATGCTAGACTGGTAGTTATTGTGATACACAAACTCTATTAATGGCGAATAGTCCTCCTAACTACCTCGAAAGTCAATTACACAACTCTTTAACATGTCTTCCAGTATCTGAATCACCCTCTCTGACTGGCCATCTGTCTGAGGATGGAACGCAGTACTAAAATCCAACCTTGTGCCCAAAGCCTTGTGTAACTTCTTCCAAAACCAAGACGTGAAGTGAGGATCTCTATCAGATATTATGGAAACCGGTACCCCATGCAGTCACACTATCTCTGACACATACAGTCTAGCTAGCTTCTGCAATGAGTAATCAGTACGAACAGGTATTAAATGATCAGATTTGGTCAATCAATCTATGATGACCCACATTAAATCCTTCTTAGTGGGCGTTAAGGGTAGCCCACTAATGAAGTCCATAGTTACTCTCTCCCACTTTCGAAACGAAATCTTAACTGGCTAAAGCAACCCTGAAGGCAACTGATGTTCCACCTTAACCTACTGGCAAGTTAGGCATTTACTCACAAAATCAGTAAATTCACGCTTAGGACCTGGCCACCAACATAACTCCCGAAGGTCTTGGTACATCTTATTCCTGTTGGGATGCATAGCTTAAGGACTACTATGCGCTTCTCGCAGTATAGACTACCTAAAATCAGTATCCCTCGGTACACAGACTCTCCCACAAAAACACAATACCCTTTCACTATTACAGTCTAAAGTTTGAAATTCTTCAACTCTCTACTTGTCGAAAACAAGAAACTAATGATTCATCCTCCAACTATTTACCCTTAATCTGTTCAATCCACGTCAGTTTAACTTGTAGCTCGGCCAGCAAGCTACCATCATCAAATAAGCCGAGACGAGCAAACATGGCAGTCAGATCAATTATAACCTTATGGCTCAGTGCATCGGTCACCACATTGGCCTTACTAGGATGGTATTCAATCAATTAGTCATAATCCTTAAGCAACTCAATCCATCTACGCTGCCTAAGATTTAGCTCCTTCTGAGTGAGGAGGTACTTGAGACTCTTGTGATCCGTGTAAATAATACATTTCTCACCGTACAGGTAATGCCTCCAAATTTTGAGTGCGAATACCACTGTGGTCAACTCCAATTCATGTATCAAATAATTCACCTCATGAGTCTTAAGCTGGTGAGACATATATGCCACCACCTTACCCTCTTGCATCAACACACAACCCAAACCAACGTATGGTGCATCGCTGTAGACTATAAATTCTTTCCCAGACTCTGGCTGTATTAAGACTGGTGCCTCAGTCAGAATGTGACAGCCCTAATGTGACCCTAGTCGGGAAGTGGTTTCGGGACCACAAAACCGAGTCATAAAAATAATTAACTGTCATATTTGATGCTTATTATATGTATATATGCATGTGTGAAAATTTCATATTTGAATTTTGTTAATTGTAGGTGAATTTTAGTAAATAGGACTTATGTGAGAAAATTTAGAAATGTGCTAGGCAAATGTAAAGTGGCCTATTAATGCATGTTATAGAAATGATGGGTTTGCATGTCAAATTACCCAAAATTTGAGCTAGTGGCGGCCATGCTATGGGTCATAGCATATTATAAACATGGTGTGTTAATGTTTCATGTTGGAAAGAATAAAATAAAAGAGTTAGTAATAAAATAAGGGATGAAGGGTGATGAAAACAAAGAAAAGAAAAAAATGTTCATCCTTTAACATCTTTGGCGAAAATTCTAAGGAGAAAGGAAGAAGAAAGGTTGAAGAGGTTCGGCCATGCATGTAACTAGGCTAAGGTATGTTTGATGTTGCTCCATGAGATTCATGCATATTTTTAGTTGTTAGCTTCAGTTCTACCTAGCCCATGGTTTAAATCTTTGCTATGTGAGGGAAATGATACTCGGCCATAGGTGTTGTCTTCTTGGTTGGTGTTTGATGTTGTGTTGATGAGATATGAAGATGATAGAGTTTGAGTGCTCAACAAAAAGGATTGGATGTAAGTGTGTGTGAGAATTTGAAAAAGGTAGGTCTTAGCAACTTCATGTAACATTCGGCCATGGTAGTAAATAGAAGAGATAAATGGTAGTTAGGTGAATTAGAGTCTAGCAAATGAGCACATATGTGCATTAGTTGCTAGATGGAGAAAAATCGGCTAGTAAGTTGTGTACTAAGGCCGAATATGATTTTGAATAATATTGAGTAATGCATGTGTTGAATTGATGCAATGGAGAGGATGCTTTAATTATGTTATGAACAATTATATGTTAAATTAAGGTTTGCTAAGCTAGCTATTAAGGTGAAGTGCAAATGTTAGTATTTGATTACTAGTGTATATATGTGTATTAGCCGAGTTTTGAACTTGAAACAAAATGGTGTTTAGTCAATACAAGTGACCATACTTGTAGAATGTATTAAGTATACAATCGGCCTCACATGCATATTCGGCCACATGAATGAATACATAGATTGATGTTGTACGTTCGGCTATAGGTAAACATATTGATGGCTTTATCTTGACTTAGAAAATCGGCTAAAGGAGAATATTGGCTAATATGTTGAATTTGATTCATGATTTCATACATATATGACTCTAATGCCTAATATACATGGGCTAAGTACCTTGAATTTCTCCTTGATGTTCAAAATGATTAAATCAATTTATTTGTTAAATTAAGCTCAAGAGTAAAGGGGAACTAAATCCAGCAAAGGAAAGGAAAAGGTGATCGAATAGACATTGAAATCGTTCGACAACATCCGAGGTAAGTTTTTGAGTAATGGAACTTAGATTATGATTCGATTAGTTCATGACATATAAGTATGACAAATAAACGGTGATATAATGATTCTACTTGAATTATATATTGAGGTGACTAGTTTATACCTATGACGGGTAGCCGAATGTGTATAGAGATCATGTTATAAAGCCAATCAAAATCGTGCTCTTTGTATGTGGCTATTGAGCCGAAATTAGTAAGTGTGATAAGTGTCTTGTGTTTGAGCTTTGGTAATGAAAATGAAATATGGATGTGTCATGATTTATTGATATATGTGCATGGTTATTCGAATGATATCCGGGCTAAGTCCCGAAGGCTTTTATGCTAGTGACTATATCCGGACTAAGATCCGAAGGCATTTGTGCGAGTTGCTATATCCGGGCTAAGACCCGAAGGCATTTGTGCTAGCGACTATATCCGGGCTAAGTCCCGAAGGCATTTATGCTAGTGACCATATCCGGGCTAAGACCCGAAGGCCTTGTGCGAGTGGTTATATCCGGCTAAATCCCGAAGATACTTGGGTTTGGGAATGAGCGATCTTGCTGTAATAATTTCAATTAATACACTCGTAAAATCCCAACTATGAGGTATGTTTCGTATATGCATTGGAATAATTGATTCCTTCTAAATAGTATTCGCTCAATCGATTAACAAGCTTCCGGCTTTTAGTCAAAGTTGATTCCTTGTGTATGAATATAAGGGTTGGAAATGTGAAGTAGGTATGATTGTGAGAATATGTGTATATGAAATTATTCGTTTAGTCATATGAATGCTATACTTCAGTTGTGCATGATTTCATTACTCAAAACTTACTAAGCATTAAATGCTTATTCCGTTTCTTTGATTCTTTGTTTTATAGATTTTGGTTCGTCAGCTATCGGACTCAGGAGTGTCACAGTCGAAGTCATCCACACTATCAAAGCCCTTTTGGTACTCATTTAGATGAACTCTGAAAATGGCATGTATAGGACTACCCTTTTGTTGTTAGTCAAGTACTTTGGTAATGTATATATTTGGATAGCCATGCGAAAATGGCTTATATATTTTGAGCATAGCATTATAATCATTTTGTATATATATGGTTATTGAGAGGTGTGGAAAGGCTTGGCAATGATTAGCCATTGGAATGGTTAATCACGATCATATTTTTGTGCTATGTATGTTAAAGGGCTAGTTGAATCATGGAAATTATGAAATAGGTAAAGTCGACCTTAAAAACAGATACCAACAGCAGCAGTGATGTGAATATGAAAAATCACTAAAATAGTAGGAATAGAATTAAATAATGAATAAATTATGTAATCGAACCTTGATGAATCTATTTTCATATGAAAGTAACGAAACGATCATATGGCCGTATTTTATGAGATGTTTAAGTTTTCGTGAAACAGGGCCAGAGCGATTTCTGGATCCCCTATTCTGACTTTGGAAATTCACTATAAATTAACCAGAGATAATTAGGAGTCATGCCCTATATGTACAGATTCCTTTTCAAGTCTAGTTTCTTAGAAACAAACGGCATAAGTATTGAAGCCCTGTACAGGAAGATATATAAGTCGTAATGCATGAAGGTCAGAGTAGTCGAACCCTGTAACAGGGGAGAGTTTAACTAATAAACTGTACTAATTGGCCCAAGAAAAAATTCTAGAAACAAATTTGTAGATGTACATATGAGTCTAGTTTCAGGAAAAATTTACAGAACTGGTTTTCGAGTTTTGGATCTCGAGATATGATTTTTAAGGTGACAGTGACGCAGTTAGCCAGCTTGTCTGGAAATTTTAAATGAACTGTGTTTTACAATGAAATAAGTCTGTTAACACCTCGTGTTCGACTCTGGCAACGGTCTCGGGCACGGAGCGTGTGACACCCCGAATGTGACCCTAGTCGGAGAGTGGTTTCGGGACCACGAAACCGAGTCACAAGAATAATTAAGTGTTATATTCCGTACTTATTGTATGTGGAATTGGTATGCGTAAATATTTCGTGTCTCGATTTTTATTAATTAGGTGCTAAATTATAAGAAAGGACTTAGTAGTGAACTTTGAAAGTACGATAGGGAAATAGGTGATGACTAATTAAAGCATGCATGCAAAATAATGGACTTGCATGTCAAATTCCCCTTTCTACAAGTAATGGCCGCCATGACAAAGAATATGGGTCAAACATGTCATGAAACATGTTTTGTTGGGCATTAGGGAGAAATAGTAAACAAATAAGCATGGGTAAGAAAAGAATGAAAAAAAATGTGTGTGAGAGAGTGGCATACCCCATTGCCGTGAGTTGTAGAGAAGGAAAGAAAAAATTTTGTTCATCCTTTCTTTGAGCCAAAACTAAGGAAGAAGGAGGATTTTTGCTTCATGCTTGGTTTGGAAGAGATCTAGAAGGAGATTTGGCTAAGTTTGCATCAAGATTAAGGTATGTATGAGGTTGTGTTGGGAGTTTCATGCATGTTTTGGTTGCTAACTTGATGTGCATGTTAGCCATGGCTCAAATCTTTGGTATGCCATGGAAATGGTATTTGGCCAAAGTTGTTATAGTGATAAAGCCATTGCATGCTAAGTGTGAAGCTTGATGATGATGCATGCAATGATGGATTTTCTACTCATGAGTAAGATTTTGAGTTTTCTCTTTGTTTTATCATGATTAAAGTTGAAAAGGAGCATGATTGTCATACTTGGCCATGATGCATTCTTGAGCATGATTCATGCTTCTTGCATGTTAGTTAAAAGTTTGTGTTTTGGATGGCTATGGACACCTTGAAAATTCGCCATGCTCATATATGCATATATATGATTGCACATTATGTTTGGTTATGAACTAAGTGATGAATATATTGATTTAAAGAAGAAAATGTGGAAGAATGCTTGTGAAATTGCAAGCACAATTCGCCTAGCACACATATAAGTGCTTGATGCTATATTATAAGTTTTGGGCCACAATGTGCAAAGCATAAATTAGTAGATTGCATGCTGTTTTTGTGAGGTATTAAGTGCAAAATTGACCTCAACATGTACATGAATATTCGGCCTTGGGTAGCCTATTGAAGGCCTTAGCATTTCCTTGATGCTCAAATAAATTGTATTGAATTGCTTGATGTAGTATAAAATGTGCATGACCATTGTGTATTCAAGCTAAAGAGTGGCCATATGACCATTTAAAATCCTTGTCATATTCGCCATAAGCAAGCACAATGAGGTTTTAATAAATTGAATTTGTTTGAATTAGCTCAAGAGCTAAGAGGGCCACAATTGGACAAGGGAAGGAAAAGGTGATCGAATAGCCGAAAAAGCCGTTCGACAACATCCGAGGTAAGTCCTCAAGAAGTGACCTTACTTGAATTATGTGAGATGAAATATGGATGTGTATGATTATTGATTATGTGTGTATGAGTATTTGAATTCCACCGGGCTAAGTCCCGGCGAATATGCTAATGATATTAATTGTGTTTGAGCCTTAGTAACGAAAATGAAATATGTATGTCCAATGATTATTGATGTATGTGTGCATGAGAAATTGAATGATATCCGGGCTAAGCCGAAGACAATTATGCTGGAAATTATATCCGGTTAAGACCGAAGGCAATTGTGCTAGTGGTTATATCCGGGCTAAGGCCAAGGCATTCGTGCGAGTTATTCTATCCGGGCTAAGACCAAGGCATTTGTGCACGTGATTATATCCGGTTATATTCGAAGAATCTTGGGCTGGAGGTGAGTGTTGGTTGCTGAAATGAATTTAATTAGTACACTCGGACAGCCCAAAGGATAAGGTACGTTATATGTGCATTGGAAAGTCGGCGTGTTTGAGCAACATTCGCTCAATCGACTAATGAATTTCAGTTATTGAATTGATTGATGCTTTGCGAACTTATACAATGATGAAGTATGAAGTAAGAATGTGTATTAATGAAATGATGCATTTGGCTATGTGAATGTATTGCTGTAAATTATAGTTCATTATATTCCTTGAGACTTACTAAGCATAAAAATGCTTACCCGTTGCTTTGGCTCTTAGTTTTCTAGATTTCGCTCGAGGCAATCGGATTTGGGATCGTTGAAGTCGAAGTCATCCACACTATCAAGCCTCCATTTTGGTATAAATTTTGGTTGAACTTGAGATGGCATGTATAGGACTACCTCTTGTTTGTTAAATACGTTGTAATGTAAGTTTGTATGGCCATGCGAAAATGGCTCAAAAGGGAGCATGAACTTAGACTTATTGTGGGTTGTATGTATATATATTTGGGGTCATGATGTGGCTATGGTTTGGAAATGGGAATGTTGGTCATATGATCAGCCATTGGCATGGTTAAAATGATCATATATGAACCTATGTATGGCAAGATTAGTTGAATCATGGAGACTACCAAATAGGTAAGTCCTACCTTAAAACAGATGCTGCCAGCTGCAGTGGCGTGAATGTGAAAAATCACCATAATTCATAGGAATGGAATCAAATAGTGAATAAGCTATGTAAATGAACCTTGATGAGTCTATTTTCATATGGAAGAAACGAAACGGTCATAGGAGTTACAGGTTAAGAGATATTAAAGCTATTGTGAGACAGGGCCAGAATGGTTTCTGGGTTCCCTGTCGCAACTTTAAAATTCACTATAAATTATCCAAAAGAATTAGGAGATATACCTTATATGTACAGATTCCATTTTGAGTCTAGTTTCATTAGAAACAAACGACACCAGCATTAAAGCCCTGTGCAGAGAGATATTCAAGTTATACCGCGCGAAGGTCAGAGCAGTCGATCCCTGTAACTTGGGTAACTTTAACTAATAAACTGTACCAATTGGCCCGACCAAAATCCTAGAAATAAATCCATGGATGTATATATGAGTCTAAATTCAGGAAAATTTACGAAACCAGTTTCCGAGTTTTGAAACTCGAGATATGATTTTAAGGCGACAGTGACGCAGTTTTCCAGCCTGACTGGAAATGTCAAATTGGTGGGCAAAAACATGTGAACTTGGTTTGTTAACCCTCGGGTCCGACACCGCGATGGTCTCAGGTTTGGGGTGTTACAATTTTATTGGTATCGAGCCACGGTTTAGTCGATTCTAGGACTACCGTGATGTGTTTGGGGTCTAGCTATACATGCCATTAAATGATGAATCGATAGTGTGATGAATTCGACAATTTGACTTCATGTTTGTTTATAGCAATGGATCCCGATCCCAACCGAAGCGATAGCTGATGATGTGGAGAGTGTGGCGCTGCTCCCGCGCAAGGGACAGCGGCGGACTCTCAACCTATGGCCAGCAATCCTAATGACGAGGCTAAGCAAGCCTTTTATAGTGTGATGAGCGAATGGTTTAATCAATACATTCGAACCAACACGGTATTCCACCACCTCCATTCCCGACGAATGCAACCCCGCACCTACAATACCTCCGGTGGATGACCCAATAAGGTCGGGTAAGCCCCAATCGATAGGATTCGAAAACATGGGGCCACTGAATTTAAGGCTACGGATGATGATGATGCCGAGCGAGCTGAATTATGGTTAGATAACACTATCCGGTGCTTGATGAGCTATCCTGTACACCGATGAGTGCTTAAAGTGTACCATCTCCTTGCTACGCGAGTCCGCCTACTATTGGTGGAGTACTCGACTTGTGGTGCCTAGAGAGCAAGTGACTTGGGAATTCTTTCTAACCGAGTTAGAAAAAAGTATATCGATCGAGATTCATCGACCAAAAGCGGAGGGAGTTCCTTGATCTTAAGCAAGGTTCTATGTCCGATTCTGACTACGAACGAAAGTTTGTGAGGCTTAGCCGTGCTGCGAGAATGCATTTCGTCCGAAGCTATTATGTGCAAACGCTTCGAGGATGGGCTGAATGATGATATAAGGATGTTTGTTGGCATTCTCGAGATCGAGAGTTCGTAGTACTTGTTGAGCGAGCTTGTAAAGTCAAGAGCTTAGAAAGGAGAAACAAAAAGCTGATGTGGGGATTGGAGAATTCGAAGAGGTCCTCGGAAAGTCTCTTCAACAAGCATCGAAGAGATTTCGAGATGATGCGAGCCGGTCTAGAGGCGTTTGGGATTTTCTAGACGAGGACGCGATCGACCCCTGTGACCACACGAGTCACCTCGATTGCGGTGGCGGAAATGATCGCCGAGAGGACGGAGTGTCCACATTGTGGCAAATGGCATTCGGGAGCTGTTGGTTTCGTGATCGCTCTCGCTATAAGTGTGGATCGGCCGACCATTTTATGAAGGATTGCCCGAGGATGCATGAGCAGAATGCAAGTCGAGTGCAAACCCGGTGCTACCATCGCCGAGGTAGGCCACCTAGAAATATGGGCAATGTCGATTGGCGGTCGAGAGGATCTAGAGATGCTACCATCAGATCCGAGGCTCGTGCTCTGCTAGGACTTATGCCATACGCGCACGCCGAGGATGCCTCTCCGGATGTTATTACCGGTACTTTCACTCTTTTCAATACAAATGTAATTGCTTTGATTGACCCTGGTTCTACTCATTCTTATATATGTGAAACCTTAGCATCCGAGAAGACTTTGCCCATTGAGTCTCTCGAGTTTGTAATTCGGTGTCAAACCCTTGGGTCATTACGTGCTTGTTAACAAAGTGTGCAAGAAAAGTCCCTAGTGTTCCGAGGTTCTTGTTTTCCGGCGGACTTAATGCTTTTGCCATTCGATGAGTTCGATGTTATTCTTGGTTTGGATTGGTTGACCATGCACGATGCGGTTGTAAATTGCAAGAGCAAGACTATCGATTTGAGGTGCGCGAATAATGAAATAATTCGGGTTGAGTCCACGGACTTAAAGGGGTTGCCAGCTGTAATATCAGCGATGTTGGCCCAGAAATATGTAAGAAAAGGGTGCGGCGTACCTTGCGCACGTACTCGATGACAAGGAATCGAGAAGAAACCCGAATCTGTGCCGTGGTTTGTGAATACCCGGATGTTTTCCCCAAGAATTGTCGGGTTTACCACTGCTCGAGAAATAGAATTTGGCATCGAATTGGTACCGGTACCACCCCAATTTCGATAGCTCCGTATCGTATGGCACCAACGGAATTGAAGGAGTTGAAAACTCGGTTGCAAGAATTGGTGGATAGAGGTTTTGCTCGCCCGAGTTTTTCGCCTTGGGTGCGCCGGTGTTGTTCGTGAAGAAGAAGGATGGAACCATGCGACTATGCATCGACTATCGTCGACTTAACAAAGCGACGATAAAGAACAAATATCCGTTGCCACGTATTGATGACTTGTTCGATCAAGCGAAGGGAGCCTCGGTGTTCTCGAAAATAGATTTGAGATCGGGCTACTATCAATTGCGAATCCGAGATTGAGGCGTGCCCAAGGCGCCTTGAGCGAGATATGGTCACTATGAGTTCTGGTGATGCCGTTTGGGCTCACTAATGCCCTGCGGTATTTATGGATTTAATGAATCGAATCTTTAGACCATATTTGGATCGATTAAGTAGTCGTGTTCATTGATGACATCTTGGTCTATTCAAGAAATGAGACCGAAATATTTGAACACCTGCGGTTAGTTTGCAAATTTTACGGGACAAGCAATTATATGCTAAGTTCAGCAAGTGTGAGTTACGGTTAAGAGAGGTAAGCTTCTTGGGTCATGTGGTATCTGATCGGGTATTCGAGTCGACCGAATAAAATTTCAGCCATACTAAATTGGAAGCCTCAGAAATATTACCGAGGTTCAAGCTTTTTGGGGCTTGCGGTTACTACCGACGATTTGTAAAGGCTTCTCAACGATAGCCACGCCGATGACGGCTACTCCAAAAGGATGTTAAGTTCGAATGGACGGAGAAATGCCAAAAAGCTTCGATCAACTGAAAACTTATTTGGTGAAGCCCCAATTCTAGTGCAACCCGAGTCCGCAAGGAGTTTGTCATCTATAGCGACGCTCTCTACTTGGGTTAGGTTGCGTATTAATGCAAGAAGGTCGAGTTGTGGCCTGCGCGTCGAGGCAATTAAAGCCACATGAGAAAAATTATCCGACTCATGATCTCGAATTGGCGCCATCGTATTCGCCTTAAAGATTTGGCGACATTACTTATTTGGTGAAAGGTGCCATGTATACTCGGATCACAAAAGTCTCAGTATTTGATGACCCAACGAGACTTAAATCTGCGACAAAGACGTTGGCTCGAGTGTTAAAGGATTATGAGTGATCATTGACTATCACGGGAAAGGCGAATGTAGTTGCGGATGCCTTGAGTCGTAAATCGTTATTCACTTTACTGAGCGATGAATGTGCACTTGTCTATCCGATCCGACAGTGTGTTAGTGGCTGAAATGAAAGCCAAACCATTATTGACACACCAAATTCGAGAAGCTCGAGAAAGTCGATGACGAGTTGGTTGCAAACGGGCTGCGTGTGTTCGAACAAGGACTCGGAGTTTCAAATCGACGATGACGATTGTTTGAGGTTCAAAAGTCGTCTGTGTGTCCCAAAGAATTGAACTCATTTCGATAATTTGAATGAAGCTCATTGTAGCCGAATGGCAATCCACCCGGGAGTCGAAGATGTACAATGATTTGAAACGTCGATTTTGGTGGCATGGTATGAAGCGAGACATCTCCGACTTTGTTTCAAGATGTTTAATATGTCAACAAGTGAAAGCGGAACATCGGTGCCTTGAGATTACTTGACCAATCACGATACCCGAGTGGAAATGGGATCGAGTCACAATGGACTTTGTATCCGGACCGCCATTGTCGCAAGTAAGAAGGATGCGGTTTGGGTCGTGGTAGATCGATTGACTAAGTCGGCCCACTTTGTCCCGTGACGCACGGATTTTTCAATGGACAAATTAGCGGAATTGTACGTTTCTCGAGTTGTGAAATTACACGGGTGCCTATTTCTATCGTGTCGGATAGAGATCCGAGATTTACCTCGCGGTTTTGGAAAAAGTTGCAAGAAGCTTTGGGTACCAAGTTGCATTTCAGACCGCCTTCCACCCCAAACCGATGGTCAATCCGGCGGGTAATTCAGATACTTGAGGATATGTTAAGATGTTGCGTCCTCGAGTTTAGTGGTTCATGGGAACGGTATTTGCCGTTGATTGAATTCGCCACAACAACGACTTTCAATCGAGTATTAAGATGGCACCCTACGAGGCTTTATGCGGCGTAAATGCCGTACACCATTGTTTTGGACCGAGCTTGGTGAAAGCAAGATTTTGGGTGGATTTGATTAGGGATGCCGAGCGAAAGTGAAAGTAATCCGTGAAAGTTTGAAGATAGCCTTCGATCGTCGAAGTCGATGCGCGGATATGAAGCGTAAGGATATCGAGTATCGGTGGGTGATAAAGTGTTCCTCAAGGTATCGCCTTGGAAAAAATACTCGTGTTCGGTAGTAAGGGCAAGTTGAGCCGAGGTTCATTGGGCCATATGAGATATCGAGCGAGTCGGTCCGGTGGCATATCGTTTGATTTTGCCCCGAACTCAAAAGGTTCACGATGTCTTCCACGTTCGATGCTTCGACGTTATAGATCCGATCCATCGCACGTGATTAGTCCATCGAAATTGAAATTCAAGCTAATATGAGTTATGAGGAAGAACCAATTCGTATCCTATCACGAGAAGTGAAAGAGTTGCGAAACAAGCGGGTTCCGCTAGTGAAAGTGTTATGGCTCAAGCACGGGATAGAAGAAGCTACTTGGGAGACCGAGAACTCAATGAGAGAGCGATATCCGAACCTATTTACCGGTAAGCTTTTCGGGACGAAAATCTCTTGAGTGGGGAGAGTTGTGACACCCGAATGTGACCCTAGTCGGAGAGTGGTTTGGGACCACGAAACCGAGTCACAAGAATAATTAAGTGTTATATTCCGTACTTATTGTATGTGGAATTGGTATGCGTAAATATTTCGTGTCTCGATTTTTATTAATTAGGTGCTAAATTATAAGAAAGGACTTAGTAGTGAACTTTGAAAGTACGATAGGAAATAGGTGATGACTAATTAAAGCATGCATGCAAAATAATGGACTTGCATGTCAAATTCCCCTTTCTACAAGTAATGGCCGCCATGACAAAGAATATGGGTCAAACATGTCATGAAACATGTTTTGTTGGGCATTAGGGAGAAATAGTAAACAAATAAGCATGGGTAAGAAAAGAATGAAAAAAAAAATGTGTGAGAGAGTGGCATACCCCATTGCCGTGAGTTGTAGAGAAGGAAAGAAAAAATTTTGTTCATCCTTTCTTTGAGCCAAAACTAAGGAAGAAGGAGGATTTTTGCTTCATGCTTGGTTTGGAAGAGATCTAGAAGGAGATTTGGCTAAGTTTGCATCAAGATTAAGGTATGTATGAGGTTGTGTTGGGAGTTTCATGCATGTTTTGGTTGCTAACTTGATGTGCATGTTAGCCATGGCTCAAATCTTTGGTATGCCATGGAAATGGTATTTGGCCAAAGTTGTTATAGTGATAAAGCCATTGCATGCTAAGTGTGAAGCTTGATGATGATGCATGCAATGATGGATTTTCTACTCATGAGTAAGATTTTGAGTTTTTCTTTGTTTTATCATGATTAAAGTTGAAAAGGAGCATGATTGTCATACTTGGCCATGATGCATTCTTGAGCATGATTCATGCTTCTTGCATGTTAGTTAAAAGTTTGTGTTTTGGATGGCTATGGACACCTTGAAAATTCGGCCATGCTCATATATGCATATATATGATTGCACATTATGTTTGGTTATGAACTAAGTGATGAATATATTGATTTAAAGAAGAAAATGTGGAAGAATGCTTGTGAAATTGCAAGCACAATTCGCCTAGCACACATATAAGTGCTTGATGCTATATTATAAGTTTTGGGCCACAATGTGCAAAGCATAAATTAGTAGATTGCATGCTGTTTTTGTGAGGTATTAAGTGCAAAATTGACCTCAACATGTACATGAATATTCGCCTTGGGTAGCCTATTGAAGGCCTTAGCATTTCCTTGATGCTCAAATAAATTGTATTGAATTGCTTGATGTAGTATAAAATGTGCATGACCATTGTGTATTCAAGCTAAAGAGTGGCCATATGACCATTTAAAATCCTTGTCATATTCGGCCATAAGCAAGCACAATGAGGTTTTAATAAATTGAATTTGTTTGAATTAGCTCAAGAGCTAAGAGGGCCACAATTGGACAAGGGAAGGAAAAGGTGATCGAATAGCCGAAAAAGCCGCTCGACAACATCCGAGGTAAGTCCTCAAGAAGTGACCTTACTTGAATTATGTGAGATGAAATATGGATGTGTATGATTATTGATTATGTGTGTATGAGTATTTGAATTCCACCGGGCTAAGTCCCAAGGCGAATATGCTAATGATATTAATTGTGTTTGAGCCTTAGTAACGAAAATGAAATATGTATGTCCAATGATTATTGATGTATGTGTGCATGAGAAATTGAATGATATCCGGGCTAAGCCCAAGACAATTATGCTGGAAATTATATCCGGTTAAGACCAAGGCAATTGTGCTAGTGGTTATATCCGGGCTAAGGCCCAAGGCATTCGTATGAGTTATTCTATCCGGGCTAAGACCAAGGCATTTGTGCACGTGATTATATCCGGTTATATTCGAAGAATCTTGGGCTGGAGGTGAGTGTTGGTTGCTGAAATGAATTTAATTAGTACACTCGGACAGCCCAAAGGATAAGGTACGTTATATGTGCATTGGAAAGTCGACGTGTTTGAGCAACATTCGCTCAATCGACTAATGAATTTCAGTTATTGAATTGATTGATGCTTTGCGAACTTATACAATGATGAAGTATGAAGTAAGAATGTGTATTAATGAAATGATGCATTTGGCTATGTGAATGTATTGCTGTAAATTATAGTTCATTATATTCCTTGAGACTTACTAAGCATAAAAATGCTTACCCCGTTGTTTTGGCTCTTAGTTTTCTAGATTTCGCCGAGGCAATCGGATTTGGGATCGTTGAAGTCGAAGTCATCCACACTATCAAGCCTCCATTTTGGTATAAATTTTGGTTGAACTTGAGATGGCATGTATAGGACTACCTCTTGTTTGTTAAATACGTTGTAATGTAAGTTTGTATGGCCATGCTAAAATGGCTCAAAAGGGAGCATGAACTTAGACTTATTGTGGGTTGTATGTATATATATTTGGGGTCATGATGTGGCTATGGTTTGGAAATGGGAATGTTGGTCATATGATCAGCCATTGGCATGGTTAAAATGATCATATATGAACCTATGTATGGCAAGATTAGTTGAATCATGGAGACTACCAAATAGGTAAGTCCTACCTTAAAACAGATGCTGCCAGCTGCAGTGGCGTGAATGTGAAAAATCACCATAATTCATAGGAATGGAATCAAATAGTGAATAAGCTATGTAAATGAACCTTGATGAGTCTATTTTCATATGGAAGAAACGAAACGGTCATAGGAGTTACAGGTTAAGAGATATTAAAGCTATTGTGAGACAGGGCCAGAATGGTTTCTGGGTTCCCTGTCGCAACTTTAAAAATTCACTATAAATTATCCAAAAAGAATTAGGAGATATACCTTATATGTACAGATTCCATTTTGAGTCTAGTTTCATTAGAAACAAACGACACCAGCATTAAAGCCCTGTGCAGAGAGATATTCAAGTTATACCGCGCGAAGGTCAGAGCAGTCGATCCCTGTAACTTGGGTAACTTTAACTAATAAACTGTACCAATTGGCCCGACCAAAAATCCTAGAAATAAATCCATGGATGTATATATGAGTCTAAATTCAGGGAAAATTTACGAAACCAGTTTCCGAGTTTTGAAACTCGAGATATGATTTTTAAGGCGACAGTGACGCAGTTTTCCAGCCTGACTGGAAATGTCAAATTGGTGGGCAAAAACATGTGAACTTGGTTTGTTAACCCTCGGGTCCGACACCGGCGATGGTCTCAGGTTTGGGGTGTTACAGAGCGTTACACAGAACTTTCTTAAGTTTCTCAAAAATTTCTTGCTGCTCATCAGTCCAATTAAATGGCACACCCTTGCGCAACAGTTTACTCAAAGGTGCAACAATCAATTAAAACCCCTCAACAAACCGTCTATAATACCCTACCAATCTTAGAAAACTTTTAATCACAGATATCATCTTAGGCGGCTTCCAATCCAGAACAACCTCAATTTTTCGAGAATCCACTCTAATCCCTTCAGTAGATACCACATGTCCCAAAAATATTACCTCTCACAACCAGAATTCACACTTACTGAACTTGACGTACAGTTGTTTCTCCCTCAAAATTTATAGAACAACCCGGAGATGTGCATCGTGTTCATCTTCTGTTCTTGAATACACCAGAATATCATCTATAAACACCACTACGAACTGATCTAGATAGGGTTGGAATACTCAGTTTATCAAATCCATAAAAGCTGTTGGTGTATTCGTCAGTCCAAACGGCATCACTAGGAACTCATAATGATCATAACGAGTCCTAAATGCTGTCTTCAAAACTTCAGCCTCCTTGACTCTCAGGTGATGGTACCCAGATTGAAGATCTATCTTAGAGAAGATCGAAGCACCATGGAACTAGTCGAATAGATCATCAATCCTCGGTAGAGGGTACTTATTCTTAACAGTCTATACTGCAAGAGGCGCATAGTATCCCTTATGCTATGCACCCTGTTGGAAATAAGATGTACCGAGACCTTCGTGAGTTATATTGGTGTCTGGGTCTTAAGCGTGAAGTTACCAACTTCGTGGGTAAATGTTTGACCTGCTAGCAGGTTAAGGCTGAACATTAGTTGCCTTTAGGTTGCTGCAGCCAGTTAAAATTCCACTTTGGAAGTGGGAGAGAGTGACTATGGATTTCATTAGTGGGCTACCCCTAATGTCAACTAAGAAGGATTCAGTATGGGTCATCATGAATCGATTGACCAAATCTTCCCATTTCATACCAGTTCGTACTGATTACTTTTGCAGAAACTGGCTAAACTATATGTTTCTGAGATAGTGAGACTGCATGGGGTGCCGGTTTCAATAATATCTGATAGGGATCCTCGCTTCACATCTCGGTTCTGGAAGAAGTTACATGAAAATTTGGGTACAAAGTTGGACTTTAGTACTTCATTCCACCCTCAGACAGATGGCCAATCAGAGAAGGTGATTCAGATACTGGGGGACATGTTAAGAAGTTGCGCGATTGATTTCCGAGGTAGTTGGGAGGATTACTTGCTGCTAGCAGAGTTTGCTTATAATAATAGCTATCAGTCTAGCATACAATTGGCACCTTACGAGGAATTATATGATCGTAGGTGTCGAACTCCTTCGTGTTGGACTAAGTTGGGCGAGCTGCGTGTTCTGGGCCCTGAATTATTTTTTGATACCGAGGATAAAGTTAGACTAATTAGGATCAATTGAAGGCAGCATCAGACAGACAGAAGTCGTATGCAAATCTGAAGTGTAAAGAGATTGAGTATTCTATGGGGGACTTCATTTTTCTCAAGGTCTTGCCATGAAAGAAGGTACTGAGGTTTGGACATAAGGGCAAGTTGAGCCTTAGGTTTATTGGGCCTTACCACATACTGAGCCTTAGGTTGGAGTTACCTCTAGAGTTAGACCAGATTTACAATGTGTTCCACGTCTCCATGCTAAGGCACTACCGCTCTAATCCCACTCATGTTATTTCGGTTGAGGAGGTTGAGGTTAGGCCAGATCTGACTTTTAAGGGGAGCCAATTCAGATATTAGATCTAGATGTAAAGGTCTTAAAAAGGAAGTCCATCCCACTGGTTAAAGTTATTTGGCATAATCACAGCACTAAGGAGGTCACATGGGAACCTGAGGAGGCGATGCGACAATAATACCCTCATCTGTTTTGATCAGGTAAAATTTCGAGGCTAAAATTTGTTTTTAAGGGGTATAGTTGTAACGCCCCAAAAATTCTAAGTATTTGTTTCTGTATGTTCGTTTGACACAAATGCATGTCTGCTTCAGTGGTTAAGTGTCCTAGGAGGAGTCTGAGAAGTAATGGGTTCAAGCCTTGGCTTGTGCAAAAGTTTTGTTTTAAATGGATAAACCTCTGTCTTTAGTCAGTAGGCTTTTAAATAAATATGGGTAAAACATGTCAAAAATGGCTTGCTGTTCTAGGGGATGAGTGGCCTGTTTATTTTGCTGCCTATGACATGTGGGTGATAGAGGTTGATTGAAATACTGTAAAGTTGAGTGGGGTTTACATTTGGTGGTTGAGGGGATTATGATATAGGGATTTTAGGAGGAAATGTTGGGATTTGGATAGTGGAATGGTTGGAAATTTTTGAGGAGTCAAGTGAAGGGAGTGTTTAGAGGTCATACCGAAATGAGGAGTCTCATTTTTGTCAAAAAAATCGGTCATAACTCACTTTTTGCCCATTGTGCCGAATTTTTCCTTCTGGTTTTTCTCTTCATTCTTCGGTTTTTTCTTCATTTTTTTCTTCTTAGAGGCCAAATTTTACTAGGGACTTTGGGTACTTTTTGGTTTTGTTTTGTTTTTGGTTTTGCTTTTCCTTTCAATACCCTTGCCTACCGATTCTATTTTTCGTTCTCCCTCTCTCAATTGGTTTTGCTTTGGGTCTAATACTTATTCTTCTTCTTCTCTCTCAATCGGTGTTAACAATCCCCTCTCTTCTTATCTTGGTTGTTGTGGCCGTATACTCTACTTTCTTGTAGCCAAACTCAGCCCTTTTCTCTATCCATCTCTTCGTCCTCTTCATTACCGAGACTACTCCTTCTCCTACTCTCACTGTGCCGACTTTTCCTTCATTGCTCTCTATCAATTTTGTGGTCATTACAATTCTTTAGTTTTACATTTCGAAAAGTCTAATTTTCGGTTTGGTTCAAACTATTCTTTCGAATAGTTGTTAATACGGGGTTGGCTGACTCAGAGGTTGTAATCGAGGGCTTAAGTGGTCGTTCTATTTCGACGGTTTAGGTAGATAGGGCCTCAGTTGTTCAATCAAGATAGTGTTATCCTGTTACTTGTTGATTGAGTGCTTACCTATTTGAAGTTGGTGCTTAGGGACTTTTCAAAGGGTGAAAGATCTTTAGTTGGCGTGTGGGTGGAAGAAACTCCCCTCCTTACTCGATCAAAGGTACGTTGTTGTGAGCTTAACGAATGGGGTAGTTTGTGTGTATTCGATTGAATACTTGATGAAGTGAGTAATTGGGGATTGTTGATTAAGTGTAGGGTTTAAAGGTGTAGGCAGTCTTTTCTTTCAGCAAATAGAAACCAGGTGTGTACAAACATAACTCCGACTTTAGAAAATGGCAAAAGCCGGAATAAGTGAACGTTGACGCCACACGGGCGTGCTCGTGGCCGTGTAGGTAGGCCATGTAAGTAAACATGGGCGTGTAGTCAACATGGTCGGCCATGAGCGATTTCATGGGCTGAGGTCATATTGGGCCATTTTAGGCTGAATTGGGCCGTGTGGGCCCCATAAGCATGTGGGCCCCACATGGGTAAACCAAACGGGCGTGAGGAAATATTTGGGCCAGGCTGTGTAATCTACACGGCCAAGGCCATTTCTGGGCTATGTGGGCCACAAGGGTGTGTGGGCCTACATGGGCCCGCAATATGGGTCGTGGGCCCATTTTCACTGTTTGACTGTTAAGGTTGCACAGTTCGCCTGAGATGACTGTGTACCTATTGTTGGGTCTGTAAGTTTACCTAGACCCCCCTTTGATAAAATGATTATTTTACCTACTCTAGGTTATGTGTGGATCTATATTCATGTATGGCTATATTTTAGCATGCTATTTTAACTACATTGAGCACATGTGTAATATTATGGTATGACATGACATGTTGAATGATGCGTTGCTTGGGGATGGGTTTAAAATTATTGGAGGAAGTGTACTGTACTGGTAGCTCTGATGCAAATACTATTTAGTGACGTAACCGGTACTACTTGGAGTGTAGGGATGAGTGGGTTGATTGTATCCCCACATGGAGTGCGACAGCCCAAAATTGACCCTAGTCGGAATGTGGTTTCAGGACCACAAAACCGAGGCATAAAAATAATTTAAAATTTATTTTTGATGCCTATAATATGTGTGTGCTCATGTGTGACATTTTTTATGATTGATTTAGTGTTATAAAGGTGAATTCCACTAGAAAGGACTTAGTAGTGAACTTTGAAAGTACGATAGGGAAATGTGTGATGACTAATTAAAGCATGCATGCAAAACAATGGACTTGCATGTCAAATTCCCCTTTATAGGTGGTGGCGGCCATGACATGGTTTATGGGCAAAGAAAACATGTTGAAACATGTTTTGTTAATGGAGCATGAAAGAAATGATTAATAATTAGATGTGGGAAGAGAAACAAAAAAAAATGTGTGTGAGAGTGTAGCATTCCCCCCCCATTGTCGTGCAACTAAGAAAGAAAACAAAAAAATTTTGTTCATCCTTGTTCTCTCCTTTTTGGCCGAAAATACTAAGAGGAAGAAGAGATTTTTGCTTCATTTTCTTTGTTTAGAAGAGATCTAGAAGGAGATTTGGCTAAACTTGCATCAAGATTAAGGTATGTATGAGGTTGTGTCATGAGATTCATGCATGTTTTAGTTGCCAACTTGATGTTCATGTTAGCCATGGTTCAAATCCTTGTTATGCCATGGAAGTGGTATTTGGTCAAAGTTGATATTGTGATAAAGCCATTGCATGCTAAATGTGAAGCTTGATGATGATGCATGCAATGATGGATTGACTACTCTTGAAATTTCTTTTTAGTATTCTTGAGTAGGGCATTGAGTCCTTTGTTTAACCATGACCAAAAATTTAAAAGGAGTATGGTGTGTGAGGTATTCGGCCATGGCATGCTCATGAGCATGGTTTATGTTTCTTGCATGTTAGTTAAAATTTGTGTTTTGGATGGTTATGAACACCTTGAAATTGACCTTGCACCAATATGTGTATATGTGTTTGCACATGATGATTTGGTTATGAAGTAAATGATAAATATGTTTGTTTAAAGAAGAAATGGTTGAAGAATGTTTGTGAAACTTGCATGTATATTCGGCCTAGTACTTATATGGTGTGAAAATCTCAAATTTATTGTTGATTTGTGCAAGTATGACTAAGTATAATCGGCCATATGAGTGCTTGATGCTATGTTATAATTATTGAGCTTAAGTATGTGGATGTAAGTGTGTGCGGCCTTATAAGGGCTAAGTACCTTGGATTCCCCTTTTGATATTCAAAACGATTAAATCAATTTATTTGTTAACATTAAGCTCAAGAGCAAAGGGGAACTAGCTCCAATAAAGGAAAAGAAAAGGTGATTGAATAGCCGTTGGAAGGGCTCGATAATCTCCAAGGTAAGTTTTCGAGTATCGTAACTTAGATTTTGATTCGATTGAACAAAGTAATAAGCAATCGAAATTGTGCCCTTGTATGTGGCCATTGAGCCGAAATGATATTCTTGATTAAGTAAATTGTGCATAAAAGTTTGTTATGAAATTGAAACAAAGATGTGTATGAATGTGCGAATTGTGATATCCGTGCTAAGCCCGAAGGCAATTGTACGAGTTGTGATATCCGGGCTAAGCCCGAAGGCAATGGTGCGAGCTATGATATCGGGCTAAGCCCAAGGCAATTGTGCGAGTTGTGATATCGGGTTAAGTCCCGAAGGCATTTGTGCGGGTTACCATAACGGGCTATGTCCCGGCGTTTGAACGAGTAGCTATATCCGGTTAAACTCGAAGGTATGTGATTTGAAAATTATAAGCTTGCTGGAAAATTTTCAGTTAATGCACTTGTGAAATTCCCAACAACAAGGTATGTGTGTGTGTGCTTTGCACACTAGGAGTAAGTGCGTATGAATATTTGCTCCAATGATAAACGAGTTATCAGCCTTAACTAAGCCGTTATTTGTGTATGAATATAAGAGTTGGGATTGTGAAGTAAGCATGTCATTGAGAAATTGTGCATATGAATTATTGTTTAGCTACTTGAATGCTATGCTTTGGTTGTGTGTAAATTATGGCTCAAACTTACTAAGCATAAATTGCTTACTCCGTTCCTTTGTTTCTCTGTTTTATAGATTTTGCTCATTAGCGATCGGATTCGGGATCATTAAAGTCGAAGTCATCTACACTATCAAAGCCTCCATTTTGGTATAATTTTGGTTGAACTTTGAAATGGCATGTATAGGACTACCCTATTGTTGAAGTCATGTACCTTTCGGTTTTGTGTGTAAGCTTGGATAGCCATGCGAAAATGGCTTATATACGTTTTTAGTATGATTCTATAATCGTTTGTATGATGATCATTATGGGGTATGGAATTGTTTTGAAAAGATTAGCCATTGGAATGGTTAATCATGATCACACTTTGTGCTATGTATGCAAAAAGGGCCAATTAAATCGTGGAAATCATGAAATTAGTAAAGGTTACCTTGAAAATAGATGCTGGCAGCAGCAGTGGTGTGGTTTTGAAAAATCACCAAAATTTGTAGGAATGGTATTAAATAGTGAATAAGTTATGTAATTGAACCTTGATGAGTCTACTTTCATATGGAAGAAACGAAACGGTCATAGAAGTTACATGTTAAGAGTTATTAAAGTTATTGTGAGACAGGGCCAGAACGGTTTCTGGGTGCCCTGTCGCGACTTTAAAAATTTACTATAAATAATACAGAAATAATTAAAGTCATTCCTTATATTTTCAGATTCCATTTTGAGTCTAGTTTCATTAGAAACAAACGGAACCAGTATTAAAGCCCTGTACAGAGAGATATTCAATTTGTAACGCGCGAAGGTCAGAGCAGTCTATCCCTGTAATATGGGTGACTTTAACTAATAAACTGTACCAATTGGCCCGACCAAAAATTCTAGAAATAAATCCATGGAACGATATATGAGTCTAAATTCAGGGAAAATTTACGGAACCAGTTTCCGAGTTTTGAAACTCGAGATATGATTTTTAAGGCGACAGTGATGCAGTTTTCCAGCCTGTCTGGAAATGCCAAATTGGTCGGTGCTTTAAGAGGATTTAGCTCGTTAACCCCTCGCGTCCGACATCGGCGATGGTCTCGGGTTCGGGGTGTTACATGGAGTGTATGGTTGGACGGAGATGGAGTGTAGAGGTTGGTGATTGCATATCTGTACTGTTACTATCATTGGTTAGGCTCAGGCCCAAACTGATTCTGATATTGTTATGGGCTAAGGCCCTAATTGGAATTGAACCAATACTGAAATGGGCTTAGGCCCAGATTGTTTATGCTCTGTCTGGTTGTTTTTGTAAGGGATTACACACTGAGTTTTCATATACTCACCCCTCTGTTTCGATCTGTACAGGTAATTCTCAGACATAGTCAGATCGGTGCTGCGAGGGACTCAAAGGTGGCCACACAATCGCATAAATTTTCATATTTAATTTAGATTATATGTAATTTTATTTTGGGTATTTTGCTGTAACAAGGCCTTTATGGATTTTTACTTTAATTTGGGCTTTTTATTTGTTTTGGTTTATAACTGTTAGTATTAGGAAAAACTCGAGTTTTGAAAAGAAACAATGTTTTTACAAAGTAAACACAAGTACGCAACTATTTTTAAAAGCTTCCACTATAAAATGACATTTTGAAGTTAATAACGTTTTTTAAAAGCGAATACTTTTTGATAGTGTCGCAAGTTTTGAAAAGAACGACATCGCAGAATCATCATTAAGATCATGCGAAGAGATTAATTAGAAAAAGAGTTTTTCAACGATACCACACTTTACGAAAAACACTTCAACGTGACATCGCCAGATTCGGCCATAACGTCTCGGCTGGGTTTGGGGTGTTACACAAGGCATAAGCTTTCACTTTGCCCTCTTGCATCAACACACATCCTAATCCATTCAGTGATGCGTCACTATAAATTATGAATTCGTTTCCCGATTCAGGTTGTACTAAAGCCGATGCCTCAGTCAATAATGTTTTCAACTTCTCGAAATTTTGCTGACATTTTTCAGACCATTCAAACTTAACCTCTTTTTGCAACAACTTGGTCATAGGAGTAACAATCATCTAAAATCCTATGGCTAAACATCGGTAATATCAGGCTAAGCCCAAAAAGCTTGTAACTTTACTCGGCGGTTTCCACTCAACAATAGCCTAAATCTTACTTGGATCAACCTGGATACCATCACATGAAATAATATGTCGTTAAAACTCACTCGTACTAAATTTAGCAAAAAACTGCTTATATCTCAAAGTCTACAATACTATTCTCAAGTGCTCAGCATGCTCGAGCTTGTCTCAAGAATAAATCAGGATATCATTGATGAATGCAACCACAAACCAATCTAAATATGGTCGAAAGATTCTATTCATCAAGTCCATAAAAACAGTAGGTGCATTAGTTAGTCCGAAAGGCATAACATGAAATTCGTAGTTCCCATACCTTGTCCTGAAAGTGGTTTTCAGCACATCTGCCTCTTTAACTCTCAACTGATAGTAGCCAGATCTTAAATCAATCTTTGAGAATACCGTTGCTCCTCTCAACTGATCAAACAAGTCATCAATCCTCGGTAAATGATACTTGTTCTTTATAGTCACCTTGTTGAGCTGACGGTAGTCAATATAAAGCCTCATGGATCCATCTTTCTTCTTTACAAATAATATAGGAGCACCCTAGGGAGAAAAATTCGGTCTCATAAAACCCCTATCTGTCAACTATTGCAACTGAGCTTTTAAGTCTTTCAATTCAGACGGGGCCATTCTATACGGAGTAATAGATATCGGCGAGGTCTTTCATACTAAATCAATACCAAACTCAACTTCTCTAATAGGTGGTAACCCTGGCAACTCTTCTGGAAACACATCCGGATATTCACAAGTTATCAACATTGACTCAATTTTCAATTAAACTCTTTTGCGTTCAACACATAAGCAAGATAAGCTTTACACCCTTTTCTTACATATATTTAGGCAGACATCAAAGAACTCATAATAGGTAACTCACCCGACTCATCTGAATCAATCCGAAGAATTTCACCATTTTCACATTTTAGTTCAATAATCTTTCTTTTACAGTTCATTACAGCATCATGCAATGTCAACCAATCCATACCCAAAATAACATTGAATTCATAAAATGGAAACAACATTAAATCAGCCAAAAAATAGTGACCTCGAATCAGCAAAGGACAATTCTTGCAAACTCTATCAACTAATACATGTTTGCCTAAAAGGTTTGACACTCTAATCACGAATTCAGTAAACTGAACAGGCAAGCTCTTACTAGCTACCAATTTTACACAAACATGAGAATGAGTCGATCCAGGGTCAATTAATGCAACTACAATAGTATTATAGAGAGAAAAAGTACCAGTGATAACATCGGGAGATGTCGCTTCTTCGCGAGCATAGATAGCATAGGCTCTAGCAGGTGCTCGAGCGTCGGATCTCACAACAGTATCTTTTGTCACACATTTACTACTAGCTCCATTTTTGGTATTCCTCAATGGCCTACCCCTATTAGTAGTATTACTCGGCTTTGCACTTTGGAATTTTTCTTTCTTAACGATTTCAAGGCAATCTCAGATAAAATACTCTTGAGAGCCACACTTGAGACAAGCCCAGTCATTCATTCTACACTTGCCGGGATGTCTTCTTCCACAATGCTGACATTCAGGTCTATTAGGCCTCACATTACCACACTTGCAATTGAAGTGGCTTGAGATTTAAAACTCAAGTGTTGCTTCCCGTGGTCTTTGTGGCAATACCCAATTGATACATTCGAACGGGAATACATTTCTTTAGATTTCTTTGAATGAGATGGAAATGACTTACTCATCTTTAGCTTCACAATCAACTTTCCTCTTCTCTTTATTGAACTCTTCGACCTTACAAGTCTCGTTCGACTAAAATCGCAAATTCTTTTATCTCTAGGATCCCAACTAACACACAAATGTCCTCATCCAATCCATACTCAAATCTCTTGCACATGATGGCCTCAGTGGAAACACACTCTCGATCATATTTACTAAGTCTGATTAATTCTCACTCATATTCCATCACTGACATTCGGCCCTATTTTAGTTCAAGAAATTCCTTACGTTTCTAATCGATGAACTGGTGACTAATATATTTCTTTCAGAACTCCTCTTGAAAGAATTCCCATGTGACCCTCTCTCTTGGTACCACCAATACTAGTGTATTCCACTAGTGATATGCAGAACCACTCAAAAGTGAGATGGCACACTTTAAACACTCGTCCGGTGTGCAGGACAATTCATCAAATACCCTGATGGAGTTTTCGAGCTAAAACTTGGCTCTCTCGGGATCATCATCCACATTAGCTCTAAAATCTTCAGCCCCATGCTTTCAGATCTTATCAATTGGGGGCTTATTCATTCTTACAAATTTCATACCTTCTGGAGCTACGGAAACAGGTAGAGGAATAGGTGGGGATGGAGGAGGTTGGGCATTCGGGTTTGTTCGAACAAACTCCATGTACCACTCATTCATCATATGGAAAAAGGTTTTCCTACCCCCTTCTCCCTGACCAACTGTTGACGGTCTACTATCAGACAGCGCTATCCCTTGAGCGGGAGTCGGCGCATTACTTTTAATGTCAATAGCCTCAACTCGATTGAGATCCATTTACGATATGAAAACACAATTCAAAATTGTCAGGAGTCATCACACTATCACAATTCATTTATGGCATGTATAGCTAGACTCTTACACACGCTACGTTAGTCCGAGAATCGACTAAACCATAGCTCTGATACAACTAAATGTAACACCCCTTACTCATAATTGATACCGAAACAGGGTACGAGGCATTACTGAACTTATACACGAGCAATCACACAAAACTGAGACGTAAATTTTCATCCAAATTTAAAACTTTTCACAAACATTCGTAACGTCCCTAAAACGAACCTATGAGGTTTAAAACATACATTGGAAGCAGTTAAGGACTAAACCAAGAACTTTAGAAAATTTCACAACACTTAGAAAAAAATTTCATGTTTTAAGAGCCACACGCCCGTGTGGCTTGGGACATGCCCGTGTGGCTTGGGACACGCCCATGTGGGCAGGCCATGTGGTCACACACGCCCATGTCCCTAACCCTTGTAACTCTTTGTTTGTCACCCAAGAAAAAATTGAAGACACATAGCCAAGTCACAAGCCCGTGTGCTAGGCCCTATGGTCGATTTAAAATTTATGATTTTTCAAAAAATAGGTGCAGATTTCATAAGCCCAGGGCACACGCCCGTACTTGAGGCCGGGTCATCCACACGGCTGAGATATACGCTCGTGTTTCTTCCCGTGTGTTCAACTCTGAGCATTCTGTTTTGCAAAACTTAAGTTGCAAGGGACACACAGCTGGAACACACGACCATAGGGCAAGCCGTGTTTCACACATGGCCTAGGCACATGCCCGTGTGTCTACCCGTGTGGACAAAAACAAGGCTATTTTCCAAACCATTTTGTCACTCTTTTATGCACACACCTACACAATAAAACATAACACCAATCCAAGCAATTACATTCAACCAATTCAGCCAAAATCAAGACATCCACACCTCATTCCCAAGCTACCATTTACCACATACAAATATCACATACTTATCAACTTAAACCATGCAAATTTCCACATCCATGAAAATATCATCATATACATATAAACTTAAACCAATATTTGCCAATTTCAATGGCCATTTACAAAATGAATTATCAACCAATATAGGCCAACACAATAGGCCAATTCCATTATGACACATAACAAAAATAACAAAGTCCCTATACATGCCATAACTCAAAATGTCAAATTCAATGGTTCCAAAAGTAATCAGTTGATAGTGTGAGTGGATCTCCGATAGTTTCCGATCCCCGAGTTAGCTTGGTGATACTATAAGACAGGGGAAAGAAAAGGGGAGTACGTTATATAGCTTAGTAAGTTCCCACGCAAATAATAGGCATCATAAACACATATTTAACATACAAATTACATGATGATAATTGGCATGAATATTATTAAGATCTTATAATCATAACTTACTCAATCATAACCTTGCTGAAGGTTCATCATAAAACGAGCTCATCACAAATGAGTTTTTCGTACATACTTTAGCCATCTCAGGGAATTGGATTTACACACAATTCGTCTTTGGCATACTCATTAAACTACCCTCTGAACCACTTGGAATACTAAAGGATACTCAGGAGTTCCATACACACGGTACAATACCAACGCCATATCCCAAATATGGTCTTACATGGGATCTCGTATAGATGCCAATAGCCCAACTATGGTCTTACACGAAATCTCATATTAATGCCACATCCCAAATGTGGTCTTAAACAAAATATCATATCGATGCCATATCCCAGATATGGTCTTACACGTAGACTTAGTAACCCTAATGTCATGACATTTGTATCCTATCTATTCCTAAAGTTCAACCAGGATTTCACGCTTGTCGAAATTTGTTTAAACATACTCAATGGTTAATCATAATCCATACAATAGTAAAGCATTTAAAACACAATTAAAACAATGCATTATTTACATAAGAACTTACCTTGGTACAAAAATAGTAGAAATAGGACTTACTAGTCAAACACCTTGTTTTTCCCTCGATCTAGGTCCGAACCTTGTTTCTCTTTATCTATAATAGTAAATTTAACTTATTTATTATTCATATTACTCAATTCATTTCAAAAATCACATTATGAAAAAATTACATTTTTGCCCTTAAACTTTGACATTTTTACACTTTGGTCCCTAGGCTTGTAAATAGAAATAGATTTAATTTCTTCAATTCCCAACCCTAGCCAAACCTCTTTTATGCTTATTAAAGCCCACATTTCTCATTTAATCATACTTTTACACACATTTTATGACCTTTTTACAAATTGGTCCTTTTGACATTTTCATCAAAAATCACCTAGCAAAAGTTGTTTATCTTACATCTAACATACATTTTCTACCATTAGACATCAAAATGCACAAATATTCTCTATGGGTAAAAGTTTAGACTGTGATTTTCTTTCAAATTAGTCCTTAAAATATCTAGATTAGATTACAAGGATCTCAAAAACATAAAAATCATTAAAAACAGGGCTAGAACGGACTTACAATCGAGCTTGAAAGATGAAAAATCCCTAGATGTGGTTCCCCCTTGAGAATTTCGGCCATGGGAAGAAGATGGACAAAAATTGGCTTTTAATTTGATTTTTAATTCATTTATTAGTCAAATGACCAAAATGCCCCTAACTTAAAACATAAAATTTCTCTTACTTCATGTCCATTTTTGTCTACTAATTTAAAAAATGGTCTAATTACCATCTAAGGACCTTCAATTTAAAATTTCATAACAATTAGACCCCTCCAACATATAGAACTTAACTTTTGCACTTTTTTATAATTTAGTCCTTTTTGCTAAATTAAGTGCTCAAACGTTAAAATTTTCGAACAAAATTTTCACGAAATCATTCCATAATACTGTAGACCATAAATATATCATAAAAACAAGTTTTACTATGTCAAATTTGTGGTCCCAAAACCACTGTTCCAACTAGGCCCTAAATCGGGTTGTTACAGTGCAAATAATATAATCCGAAAGTGTGTAGCTAAAATTGAGATTACTGAGATCTTGTATCATTACCATTCATCTCCAAGTGGGGGACATTTTGGCAGTTCACGAACTATAGCAAACATTTTGCAACAGGTTTCTTTTGGCCTACACTATTTAAAGATGCTTATGCTTATGTGAAGTACTATGATAAATGCCAAAGGATTGGAAATATATCAAGAAGGAATGAGATGCCCTTGACAAACATTTTGGGGATTGAATTATTCGACGTATGTGGCATTGACTTCTTAGGCCCATTTACTTCTTCGTATGGGAACAAATACATCTTAGTTGTTGTGGACTATGTATCCATGTGGGTTGAAGCTGAAGCATACCCTACAAATGATGCTAAGGTAGTCGTGCGATTCCTACATAAGCATGTGTTTACACAATTTGGGATACCAAGAGCTATTATTAGTGATGAAGGTTCTCACTTTTTGAACAAATGGCTTAAGTGGTTGCCTGACAAATATGATGTGAAGCACAAGATTGCTACTGCCTATAACCCCCAGTCTAATGGGCAAGTTGAAAGAGTGAACCGTGAAATCATAGGTATCCTTCAAAGGGTAGTACGCCCTAGCAGAAAAGATTGGTCTCGAAGGCTCGATATTGCATTATGGGCCTATCAAATAGCATTTAAGACACCGTTAAGAATGACTCCTTATCGGTTAGTCTTTGGAATGGTATGTCATTTTCCATTAGAGTTGGAGAATAGAGCTCACTAGGCTTTGAAGCAATTGAACTTTGATCTTAAGCAAGTCGGAGAGAGAAGGATGTTACAACTTGATGAGTTGGAAGAGCTGAGGTTGTTTTCCAATGAGAATGACAAAATGTGTAAAGAAAGATCAAAGAGATCACATGATAGTCATATACAACCTCACGAGTTTAAAAAAGGTCAGAAGGTTTGTTGTTTAATTCAAGGTTGAAGTTATTTCCTAGGAAGCTTAAATCCCGATGGAAAGGACCTTATACCATATGCCAAGTTTATCCTTATGGAGCTATTGAATTATACGACAATTACGGAGGTACGTTTAAAGTTAATGATCAACGTCTCAAACACTACTGGGATGGTGAAGTTGAGAGAGTTGATTCCTCATTCAAGTTAACAGACCCTTGATTTTTCATGAACTTGTTTTGTAAATAAATAAATATTTAGAACTTATTTTCTTAACTTAGTACATTTAATTAATTCTGTCTAAGGAGATTGGAACTTAAGCAGGACCGCTGTGACCCCTCCAACCTTTCCTGGGAATTAATTTAATGTAATTTGTTAAGAAGAAATTTTCTAATTAAGATTTAAAATTTTTATGTTTCATTTGTTTTGTTTAAATTTTAAATTTTTATGTTAATAAAGGGGGTCAAATTTGGCCCAAGTACTAATCAATTTTTTTTAGTAAGTTCGTAGATATAGTTTGAGTTTGAGGCCCAAGACATCAAAAATGAGGGAAAAATCCATACCTTGCTGCCACTCTCATTGCTTGCCGCCCAAGTAACCCTAATGCAGCTAAATTTTTGCTACATGTTGCCCTAATTTTTTCCTATATAAACCCCTCTCATTCTACTAATTTTCATATCCCTCAAAGCAATTTGCTTAAACCCTAAAAAACCCCTAAATCTCCCTTTTGTGCTGTCAACCTCAAATCCCGAAAGAAACCCTAGTTCTCTTCCCTTTTTTTCAGAATCACCTATTGTCGCTGCAAGAAGATTGTCGAAGCACCAACTTTGCTACCGCACATCACTGTTGTCGTCACTGCACACTGCCGTTGCTGTCATACACTATCGTTGCCATCGCACCATCCTTGCCGTTGTACGATTTTTTCCATAACAAGTCTTTACCACAATGCTGATTTCTTTCTTTTTCCTTTTGTGTAGAAACTTTGCCAATTTTCAAGAAAAGATACCATGTCTCGCAAAAGAACCAAATCTTCAAAGACTACTCCTGAAAACCCAATTTTAATCGATGAAGAAGTGAAAGAGAGATTTGATTCAATATTCAAACATCAACCAATAATGTCGGAAAAAGCTTTTGACTTGAAGAGTAATGATTTGATGGTTGTTCCTATACTGATTAGAAAAAAATCAATGCTCTCAAGTGGGAACGATTTTATGATGCTCGTTCACTTCCCGATGATGAACAAGTTCGAGAATTCTATGCTAGTTTGACTACGCAAGATGCTACTGAAGTCATCATTTGAAAGAAAAAGGTACCTCTTACTTCTAAGTCCATCAATGATTTGTTTAACTTACTTAATGTTAAAGAAGATGAGTACCACCCTATGATGAACAATATCAATTGGGACTTTTTTTCAACAAGTGCTTGATGTTGTGACAAATCTGGTATCCCAATGGATTATAAGAAAGTATGGAAGTCATTTCTGTCGAAGGGAATACCTAAAACCAATAGCAAAGGTATGGTTTTACTTCATTCGCTATAGTTTTATGCCTATCTCACATAGTTCCACCATCTTAATGGAACAGATGCTTTTGTTATATGTAATCTTGACAGAAAGGTCCATTAATGTTAGGAAAATTATTCTTAAGGAGATTCATGATTGTGCTAAAAAGAAGGCAGGAAGTGCGTATTTCCTATCATTAATCACTTTACTTTGTTTAAGGGCCCGTGTTAAAACACAAGCAAATCTGAAGGGGTAATATGTTCAAGGATGCATTACAAATTATGATCTTGAAAGATTAGTAAAGAGGGTGTCTGAGCTGAATCAAGGCGAGCAAGAAGAGCCAACTGAGCCAGATACCAAGAAGTCAACAGATGGAACTGAGACTGAAGCTAATTCAGTTATAGACACTGAAGAGGAAGAATCTGATAAGGAACTGAACAGTCCTAAACCAATTGAAGGATCTGAAAACCCTGAACCAAGGGTTGAGCGAGAAGAAGAACCAGTCAGGCTAAGTGTTGAACCTGAACCTACAACTCCTATGCCGACTTCTGCAAGTGCTTCAAGGAAATTAGAGTTGTCAATTTTGATGGATATGTGCAAGTTCATGCACAATCAACAACAAACTTACTGGAAATATGCAAAAATTAGAGATGACTCAATTTGAAATTATTTTAAGAATATCTCTAATACTTTTGTTCCTGAGTTCCCAGATGCTATCTTTGAGACATGGACGGAAGGTACTGACTATACAAGCAGAGATGGAGCTGAAAAGGACAAAGGGAATGAGTCAAAAAAATAAAAGGGGGGATTCTTGTCTTGTTATTTATTTTATTATTTTTAGGTCTTTAGGAATTTATTTCTTTTATAATTAGGATTTAATTTCTACTGAATAAAACATATCTCGAATTGGGTTATTAGGAAAGACTTGGTATTTAAGCAATCTTAATGACTCACCTCTCTTTCTTTACAACCTACCTGGTGTTCAGTTTTAATTCATTACTTTGTTCTTGCAATGTGGGCGTTGCTTCTTTTTAAAGTGGGGTAAAGTAAATAAATTGCTTAAATTTTTAAATTTTCAAGTATGTTTCAATTATTTCTTTCATAAGTATATTTTAATAAATGAATGTTTAGAGACATTTTTTGTTAATGAGATAGTTTGCATGCAAGTATGAATGATGATTTTATCTGAGTGAAAGTATGTTATCATGAAGAATGGAATGCTTGTATGATCTTAACCTTAGTAATATTTGCCATGAAAACTTAGTTTCTCTTGAGATTAGACATGCATGACGGTTTATATCTTTAGAATTGACTTAGTAACTTTCTTGAGGCGAAATCCTAGGGGACATAAAAATCTAAAATGATATAAGCACTATTTCTTTGGATCGTTTGAGCCTTTTCAAGCCAAACTTATGATATTAGACCCTTGAAACTGTAATTTTGAGCTTAAAGGCCTATTTATTGCAATGAACCTACATTATAATCCACATTACCATCTTTTTAAGTTACCCTAATTTTGTACACCCATCTTAACTAAACTGTCTTGGTAATGAACATTTGAGGAAATTTTCAAAAATATGTATGTGCTCATGCTTAAAAAAAAACGAAGAAAAGTTTGCTCAGTCTCCAAAAAGGAAAAATGTATGAGCTTGAGTTCAAAATAAGTTTGGAGGTGTTCCAAAAGTTCACTTAAAGAAAAAGGATGTATTTAAAGGTTAAGATTTTTAAAACTGAAATGTCTCATCTTTTAAAATCCCTACCTTTAACCGAGCCCCATTACAACCTTATAAAAGACCTATTGATTTGATGATTATGTCACCTGTATTAGTGGAGAGGAAGTCTTATGTAACACCCCAAATCTGGCCTGGACGTTATGACTGAATCTGTGATGTCATATTAGAGTGAGTTTTGGAAAGCATTGTTCTGTTCAAATAAAAGTTCATACAATATTAAAACCCTTGTAGCGATCTTTTAAAAATAATTCCAAGTATCATATTTGTTGATAAAAACTCAAATTGTTTTGACAAATGTTAAGCATATTGAATTGTTATTAGTTTTTGAAAACGTTCTTTCTTGTGGAAGCTAGAGAAACATGTTTGTGTAGTCATGATGTTTTGAAAACATATATCCTTTTAAAAACTTGCGTCCTAAAGCTAGCAAGTATAATCAAACAATTGGAAATCCCAAAATTTAAAAATAAAACTCTAAGAGGCCTTATTACATAACCAAAAATCCAAATTAATAAATCTTAAAGGATAAAATTGATACAGTAATCACAATCAATCATGTGGCCCCCATCGAGTCCCTCGCAGCACAGGCCCATCTAAGGATTACCTGCACAGGAAAGTAGAAGGGTGAGTTTATGAAAACCCAGTGTGTAATCCCTTTTCACTAATCAAACAATCCATAGGCAAAACGGTTTGGGCCTAAGCCTGATTTAGTAACAGTCCAGTATCAGTGTGGGCCTTAGCCCATTACAATAGCAGTAACAAAAATGCAACAATAATCCTACCCAACCATCCTCTACACTCTACTCCGTCCAGCCCTACACTCTATGTGGGCATAAAATCAACCCACCCATCTCTACACTCCAAATATAGCATTGGTTGCAGCACTATTCAGTAATTACAGCAAAGCTGCCAGTAAATGCAATAGAGCTGCCAGTACAGTACACTTCCTCCAATATATATATATATATATATATATCAAACTCACCCCCATGCAACGTGTCATGTCATAATATAAACGTGTATGCAAAATGTCATGCTCTACTACAATCAAATATAGCATAGGGGTATATCAGTCATTTTACCTCTAGGGGTATAACAGTCATTTTACCTCTAGGGGTATAACAGTCATTTTGACAGAACAGTGTCCAAGTGTACTTACAGACCCATCAGTAGGCCAATAGTCGTCTTGGGCAACCCATACGACCTTAATCAAACAAACAATGAAAGTGGGCCCAAAGCCCATAACACGGCCCATCTAGGCCCACATGCCCGTGTGGCCCATTAAGCTCAATAATGATCTTGGCCATGTGTACTACACGGTCTAGCCCATTATACTCCACACATCCGTGTGGTTTACCCGTGTAGAGCCTACGAGCCCGTAGCGCACACACGGCCCATTTTGGTGCAACGTGGCCCAAAACGACCTAAGCCCACGAACTTGCTCGTTGTGGTCTCTACAATCACATGCTCGCGCTTATGCGTTTAGATGACCACACGAGCAAGCGTACGCCCGCATGACATCGATGGTAACAGTTTTTTGGCTTTTTTCGTTTTACAATTGAAGCTGTGTGATTACACACCTGTTGAGAGAAGAACCCCAATTGCCACGTACTCCAACCTAGATCCAAATATGATCCAATGTTTGTCGTTAAATCGTTATAGTTACCACCCTCTTATTAAGACTTAAATCCCCAATCGTACCATTCACTTACCTTCATTAAGCAAGTAGGGTTTACTCCTCCATTAAGCTAGTGACCACCCACTCCTTGTCAAGGATCTGCATTAGAACCTAACTTTTTTAAGTACTACCTAAATTTAAACCACTTGAACTAAGTGAACCACTTACCGAAATGCAGAACTATGAGTGGAGGGAAGTAATCAGTTCATAATTTCCCCCAAAAGAATGCCACTACAAAAAAGTAGCACTAGCGCAAACGCTCCCCTAACAATCGCCGGCCAGAAAAGAAGGTGTGAAAAAGAAAACTATGGATTCGACAGAAAGGGAAAGGGGTGAACAAAACAAAATTAAGATAACATCATTTACCACCAAGATCAGTAGAGAAAAACACAGGAAGGAGTCTGTGACAGCCCAAAATTGACCCTAGTCGAGAAGTGGTTTCGGGACCGCTAAACCGAGTCACCGAAATGTTTGAACGTAATATTTATTGTCTAGAATATGTATTTATGAATGTGTGAAAATTTCAAGCTTCGATTTAGTCGATTGCATGTGAATTCAGTTATTAGGACTTGTGTGACACTTTTGAAATGTGATAGGCTAATCTATAAGGACCTAATAGTGCATGTAATCAAAAGGAGGGACTTGCATGTCAAATTCCCCCCTAATAGCTAGTGGCCGGCCATGACAAAGGATTATGGGCAAAAACATGTCATAAAACATGTTGGGACAATGGTGTATGTAAGAAAAAAATAAAATAATGAGCATGGGAATTGAATAATGAAAGGGAAGAAAAAAAAAGAGAATGGTGAGTGTTCCCCCCCCCATTGCCGTGAGTTGAAGAAAAGAGAGAAAAAAAAATTATTGTTCATCTTTTTTTTCATTTCTTTGAGCTGAAAATTCTAAGGAAGAAGGAAGGGGTTTTTGCTTCATGCTTGGTTTGGAAGAGGATTAGGAGGAGGTTTGGCCATACTTGTATTAAGATTAAGGTATGTTTGATGTTGTGCCATGAGATTCATGCATGTTTTGGTTGCTAACTTGATGTTCTTATTAGCCCATGGTTCAAATCTTTGCTATGTCATGGGGATGATATTCGGCCAAGGTAGATGTTGTATTAATGCCATTGCATGCTAAATATGAAGCTTGATAATGATACATGTGATGGTGGATTGAGGACTCTTGGATTTTCTTTTAGCATTTTTGAGTGAGACATTAAGTTCTTTGTTTAACCATGACCAAAATCGAAACGGTGTGGTGTTGTGGTGTATTCGGCCATGGTATATCCATAAGTATGATTTATGCATATTGCATGGTAGGTAAGATTTGAGCTTTGGATATATGTTTATATTTGGATATAAGCAACTTTGAGATTCGGCTCTAGCATATATATATATATATATATATGTTTTCACATGATGTATTGGTATGACATATATACTATCTCAAGGTATATATTTGCATATGATGATGTTTCGGTTATGAAATAAATGATTGATGCGTATTGAGTTACAATATGGAATGCGTTAGTTAGTAAAATGTATGCTGTTTTGTGTGGTGTTAAGTGTATAATTGGCCTCAACATGGACATGCATATTAACCACATGAGGGGATTGGTGTGCATGCATTCGGTTAGAGGCAAGCATATTGATGCCTATTCTTGGCTTGGAAAATTCGGCTAAGGAGAGTACTAACTAATGTGTTGAGTTTGATTCATGATTTCCGTACATATGTGACTTTAATGTCTAATGAAAAAATGTGGGCTAAGTACCTTGAATTCCTCTTTCGATGCTCAAATGATTAAATCAATTTATTTGTTAAATTAAGCTCAAGAGCAAAGGGGAGCTAAATCCGATAAAGGGAAGGAAAAAGTGGTCGAATAGCCATCGGAATCATCCGACAACATCTGAGGTAAGTTCTTGAGTAATAGAGCTTAAATTATGATTTGATTAGATCATGTCTCAAGTAAATCAAAATCATGCTCTTTGTGTGTGGATATTGAACCGAAATGTGCAAGAGTGATAAGTGTATTATATTGGAGTTTTGCTAATGTAAATGAAATACGAATGGGTCATGATTTAGTGTTAAATGTGCATGTTTATTCGAATGGTGTCTGGGCTAAGTCTCGAAGGCTTTTGTGCTAAGTGACTAAATCCGGGTCAACTCCCGAAGGCATTTGTGCGAGTTACCAAAACCGGGTTAAGTTCCGAAGGCATTCGTACGAGTTATTAAATCTGGGCTAATTCCCGAAGGCAATTGTGCAAATCACTATAACCGGGCTATGTCCCGAAGACAATCGAGCGAGTCGCTATATCCGGTTAAATTTCAAGGTACGTGATTCGGGAATGAGCAATCTTGCTGTAAAATTTCGATTAATACGCTTGCAAAAATTCCAGAATGAGGTATGTTCAGTATGTGCATTGGAATAGTTGAATTCCTTCAATAATATTCGCTCAGTTGAGTAATGAGCTTCCTAGATTTGCCTAAGATGATCCCTTATGTATGAACATAGGGGTTGGAATGTAAAGTAGAAATGATTTGAAAGTATGTATATACGGAATTATCCATTTAGTTATATGAATGCTATACCTCTGTTGTGCTTAAATTCTTCACTCAAACTTACTAAGTATAAATTGCTTACTCCGTTTCTTTGTTTCTTTGTTTTATAGATTTTGGCTCGTCACCATCGGACTCGGGATTTTTGGAAGTCAAGTCTCCCACACTATCAAGGCCCCTTTTGGTACAAATTTTGGTTGAGCTTTGAAATGGCATGTATAGGACTACCCTTTGTTGCTTTTCAAGTACTTTTGTGATGTATGTGTGTACGGCCATGCGAAAATGGCTCGTAAAAAGTGGAGTATGGCATTAGACCATTTGTGTTTATGTATATATGTATGGTTTCATGATGTGACTACGAACTGAATGGAAGTGTTGGGCAAATGATCAGCCATTGGAATGGCTAAATATGATTATATGTGGACCTATGTATGACAAAACTCTAGTTGGTCCATGGAAACCACGAAATAGGTAAAGTTTACCTTGAAAATGATCTTGACAAAGAAGAAGTGGTGTAGATTTGAAAATCACTAAAATTTGTAGGAATGGAATTAAATAGTGAATAAATTATTTAAATGAACCTTGATGAATCTACTTTCATATGAGTTATATGTTAAGAGATATTAAAGTTCTCATGAAACAGGGCGTAACGGTTTATGGATTCCCCTGTTCGAATTTGGAAATACATTGTAAATTAACCAGAGATAATTAGGAGTCATTCCATATATGTATAGATTCCTCTTTGAGTATAGTTTCTATAGAAACAAACGGCATCGAGATTGAAGCCCTGCATGAGAGATATTCAAGTTGTAACGCGCAAAGGTCGATGTAGTTGACCCGTAACATGGGAGAATTTAACTAATAAACTGTACTAATTTGCCCGACCAAAATTCTAGAAAAAATTTTTAGATGGAAATATGAGTCTAATTTCAGGGAAAAATTACGAAACTGATTTTCGAGCTTTGAAACTCAAGATATGATTTTTAAGGCGAAAGTGATGCAAGAACAAATTTTGTCCGGAAAATTTTAAATGGACTATGAAAATGATTAAGTCAAGTTGTGTGCACCTTGTGATCGACTCGATAATGACTCTGCACGGGTGTTACAATTTTATTGGTATCAGAGCTACGATTTAGTTGATTCTAGGACTACCGTAATGCGTTTGGGTCTAGCTATACATGTCATTTTATGTGATTATTTGATAGTGTGGTGATTTCTGACGTTTGAAATTGTGTTTATTTATAGTAATGGATCCCGATCCCAACCGAAGCGATAGCTGATGATGTGGAGAGTGTGGCGCTGCTCCCAAGACAAGGGACAATGGCCGGCGGACTCTCAACCTATTGCTAGCAATCCGAATGATGAGGCTAGGCAAGCTTTTTATAGCGTGATGAATGATTGGTTCAACCAATACATTCGAACTAATACTACTGTTCCACAACCTCCATTCCCAACAAACACAACTCCGCACCTACAATGCCTTGATGAATCGACCAAATAAGGTCGAATAAGCCCCAGCTGATGAATCCGAAAACATGGGGCTACTGAATTTAAAGCTACGGATAGCGACGATGCCGAGCAAGCTGAGTTTTGGTTGGACAACACTATCCGCACTCGATGAGCTATCTTGTACACCGATGAATGCCTAAAGTGTACTATCTCCTTGCTATGCGATTTCGCCTACTATTGGTGGAGTACTCGACTTACAGCCCCGAGAACAAGTATTTTGGGAGTTTTTCCAAACCGAGTTTCGGAAAAAGTATATCACCGAGATTTGTTGATAATAAACGGAAGGAATTTCTTGAGCTTAAGCAAGGTTCTATGTCGCCATCGATTACGAGCGAAAATTTGTTAGACTTAGTAGATACGCCGGAATGTATTCCGTCCGAGGCTATCATGTGTAAACGCCGAGGATGGGCTGAATGAAGATATAAAATGTTCGTTGCCATTCTTGAAATACGAGAGTTCGTAGTACTTGTCGAGCGAGCTTGTAAAGTCAAGAGCTTAGAAAAGAAAAACAAAAAGTTGATGTGGGAACTGGAGAGTTTCATAAAAGATCCTCGGAAAGTCTCTTCAACAGCATCAAGAAATTTCGTGATGATGTGGGCGGTCTAGAGGCACTTCGGCCTTTTTAGACGAGATCGTGATCGACCTCGTGGGTACACGAGGCGCTTTGGCCGCCAAGTGTTGGGAATGAACGTTGAGACGAGCGAGTGTCGACATTGTGGCAAATGGCATTCGAAGTTGTAGATTCCGTGACCGCCTGTTATAAGTGCGGATCGTTGACCACTTCATTAAAGATTGCCCGAGGTTGTCTCGAATGAATGTAGATCGAGTGGGAAACCGGCGCTACCAACGCCGAGGTAGACCATCTAGAAATACGGCAATGCTAGTGGTGGTCGAGAGGATCTAGAGATGCTACGACCAGATCCGAGGCTCGCGCTCTGCTAGGGCTTATGCATACGCTCGCGAGGATGCTTCCTCGCCGGATGTTATTACGGTACTTTCACTCTCTTTGATACTAATGTGATTGCTTTGATTGACCCCGGTTCTACTCATTCTTATATATGCGAAACGTTAGCATCCAAAGAAGACTTTACCTATTGAGTCATCGAGTTCGTAATTCGGTGTCAAATCCTTGGGTCGTTACGTGCTTGTCGACAAAGTGTGTAAGAAATGCCCTAGTAATTTGAGGTTCTGCTTTCCGCAGACTTGATGTTGTTGCCGCTTGACTAATTTGATGTTATCCTCGATTTAGATTGGTTGACCGTGCACGACGCGGTTGTGAATTGCAAAAGCAAGACTATTGATTTGAGGTGCGCAAATAACGAGATGATCCGAGTTGAGTGTACGAACTTAAAGGGTTGCCACTGTAATATCATCAATGTTGGCCCGTAAATATGTAAAAAGGGTGCGAAGCATACCTTGCGTATGTACTTGATGATAAGGAGTTAGAAATAAAACCGAATCTGTGCGGTGGTTTGTGAATACCGGATGTTTTTCCCAAGAATTACCGGGTTTGCCACTGCTCGGGAGATAGAGTTTGGTATTGAGCTTGTACGGGACTACGCCGATTTCGATAGCTCCGTGATCGTATGGCACCAACCGAGTTAAAAGAGTTGAAAGCTTCGCTTGCAAGAGTTGACGGATAGAGGTTTCGCTCGACCAAGTTTCTCACCTTGGGGTGCACCAAGATTGTTTGTGAGAAAGAAGGACGGAACCATGAGGTTGTGTATTGACTATCGTCGACTTAATAAAGTGACAATAAAGAACAAATATTCGTTACCTCAGATCGATGATTTGTTCGATCAACTGAAGGAGCCTCGGTGTTCTCAAAATAGATTTGAGATCGGGCTATTATCGGCCATGAATTCGAGATTCGACATACCCAAAACCGCCTTGAGCGAGATATGGTCACTACGAGTTCTTAGTGATGCCGCTTGGGCTCACTAATGCCCTCGCGGTATTTATGGATTTGATGAATCGGATCTTGGACCATATTTGGATCTGTTCAGTAGTTGTGTTCATTGACGACATCTTGGTCTATTCAAGAGATGAGACCGAACATGCGAGCACCGAGATTAGTGTTGCAAATTTTACGGATAAGCGGTTATATGCTAAGTTCAGAAGTGTGAGTTCGGTAAGAGAGGTTAGCTTCTTGGGTCATGTGGTATCTCAGATCGGTATTCGAGTCGACTGAGCAAAATTTCAGCCATACTTAACTGGAAGCCTCAGAAATATTAATGAGGTTCGAGCTTTTTGGGACTTGCTGTTACTACCGACGGTTTGTAAAAGGATTCTCGATGATAGCCACACCCATGACGTAAACCGCTTCGTAAAGATGTCAAGTTTGAATGGACGGAAAAGTGTCGAAAAGTTTCGATCAATTGAAAACTCATTTGACGGAAGCTCCAGATTAGTGCAGCTTTAATCGGCAAAGAGTTTGTCATCTATAGTGATGCCTCCCTACTTGGGTTAGGTTGCGTATTGATGCAAGAAGGTCGAATTGTGGCCTATGCGTCGAGACAATTAAAGCCACATGAGAAAATTATCCGACCCATGATCTCGAATTGGTCGCCATCGATCCGCCTTTAAAGATATGGCGACATTACTTATTTGGTGAGAAGTGCCATGTGTATTCGGATCACAAAGTCTCAAATATTTGATGACTCAAAGAGACTTAAATCTGCGACAAAGACGTTGGCTCGAGTTGTTAAAAGATTATGAGCTTGTCATTGATTATCACCGGGAAAGGCTAATGTGGTTGCGGACGCCTTAAGCGTGAAATCACCGCTTGTTTGCTTCTGACGATGAATGTACACTTGTCTATTCTACCCGACAATGTGTTAGTAGCCAAATTAAAGGCCAAACCATTGTTGACTCATCAAATTCGTGAAGCTTAGAAAGTTGACGATGAGTTGGTTGCAAAACGGGCTGAGTGTGTTCCGAACAAGGAATCGAGTTTCAAATTGATGATGACGATTGTTTGAGGTTCGAAGTCGTCTGTGTTCCAAGGAATTGAACTCATTTCGATGATTCGAACGAAGCCCATGTGAGCGAATGTCAATTCACCCGGGAGTACGAAGATGTACAACGATTTGAAACGCGTCGGTTTTGGAGGCATGGTATGAAACGAGACATCTCCGACTTAGTTTGAGATGTTTAATATGTCAACAAGTGAAAGCGGAACATCAAGTGCCTTCGTGGTTACTTCACCGATCACGATACGAGTGGAAATGGGATCGAGTCACAACGGACTTTGTGTCCGGACCGCCATTGTCGCAAGTAAGAAGGATGCGATTTGGGTTGTTGTTGATAGATCGACTAAGTCGGCTCACTTTATCCCCGTCGTGCACGGATTTTTCATTGGATAAACTCATTGAATTGTATGCGTTTTCGATTGTGAGATTACACGGGTAACTATTTCTATTGTATCGGATAGAGATCCGAGATTCACCTCGCTATTTTGGAAGAAATTGCAAGAAGCCTTGGGCACCAAGTTGCATTTTAGCACCGCTTTTCACCCCCAAATCGATGGTCAATCCGAGCGGATAATTCAGATACTTGAGGATATGTTGAGATGTTGCATCCTCGAGTTCAGTGGTTCATGGGAACGGTATTTACCTTTGGTTGAATTCGCTTACAACAACAGTTTTCAATCAAGTATTAAGATGGCACCTTACGAGGCTTTGTACGGGCGTAAATGCCGTACACCATTGTTTTGGACCGAGCTCGGTGAAAGTAAAATTTTCGGAGTGGACTTGATTAAAAATGCTGAATAGAAAGTAAAAGTAATCCGTGAAAGTCTAAAGACAGCCGCAGATCGTCAGAAATCGTACGTGGATTTGAAACGAAAAGACATTGAGTATCAGGTGGGAGATAAAGTGTTTCTTAAAGTTTCGTCTTGAAAAAGATACTCGATTTGGTCAGAAGGCAAATTGAGTCCGAGGTTCATCGGGCCATATGAAGTCTCCGAACGAGTCGGTCCGATTGCATATCGATTGATTTTGCCTCCTGAACTTGAGAAGATTCACGACGTCTTTCATGTTTCGATGCTTCAACGCTATAGATCTGATCCATCGCACGTAATTAGTCCATCAGAGGTTGAAATTCAAGCCGATATGAGTTATGAAGAAGAATCGATTCGTATCCTAGCTCGTGAAGTGAAGGAGTTGCGAAACAAAAGGGTTCCGCTAGTGAAAGTGTTATGGCTCAAACACGGGATAGAAGAAGCTACTTGGGAACCTGAGAACTCTATGAAAGAGCGATACCCAAACCTATTTACCGGTAAGATTTTCGGGGACGAAAATTTCTTAAGTGGGGGAAAGTTGTGACAGCCCAAAATTGACCCTAGTCGGGAAGTGGTTTCAGGACCGCTAAACCGAGTCATCGAAATGTCTGAACGTAATATTTATTGTCTAGAATATGTATTTATGAATGTGTGAAAATTTCAAGCTTCGATTTAGTCGATTGCATGTGAATTCAGTTATTAGGACTTGTGTGACACTTTTGAAATGTGATAGGCTAATCTATAAGGACCTAATAGTGCATGTAATCAAAAGGGGGGACTTGCATGTCAAATTCCCCCCCTAATAGCTAGTGGCCGGCCATGACAAAGGATTATGGGCAAAAACATGTCATAAAACATGTTGGGACAATGGTGTATGTAAGAAAATAATAAAATAATGAGCATGGGAATTGAATAATGAAAGGGAAGAAAAAAAAAAGAGAATGGTGAGTGTTCCCCCCATTGCCGTGAGTTGAAGAAAAGAGAGAAAAAAAATTGTTGTTCATCTTTTTTTTCATTTCTTTGAGCTGAAAATTCTAAGGAAAAAGGAAGAGGTTTTTGCTTCATGCTTGGTTTGGAAGAGGATTAGGAGGAGGTTTGGCCATACTTGTATTAAGATTAAGGTATGTTTGATGTTGTGCCATGAGATTCATGCATGTTTTGGTTGCTAACTTGATGTTCTTATTAGCCCATGGTTCAAATCTTTGCTATGTCATGGGGATGATATTCGGCCAAGGTAGATGTTGTGTTAATGCCATTGCATGCTAAATATGAAGCTTGATAATGATACATGTGATGGTGGATTGAGGACTCTTGGATTTTCTTTTAGCATTTTTGAGTGAGACATTAAGTTCTTTGTTTAACCATGACCAAAATCGAAGCGGTGTGGTGTTGTGGTGTATTCGCCATGGTATATCCATAAGTATGATTTATGCATATTGCATGGTAGGTAAGATTTGAGCTTTGGATATATGTTTATATTTGGATATAAGCAACTTTGAGATTCGGCTCTAGCATATATATATATATATATATATATGTTTGCACATGATGTATTGGTATGACATATATACTATCTCAAGGTATATATTTGCATATGATGATGTTTGGTTATGAAATAAATGATTGATGCGTATTGAGTTACAATATGGAATGCGTTAGTTAGTAAAATGTATGCTGTTTTTGTGTGGTGTTAGTGTATAATTGGCCTCAACATGGACATGCATATTCGCCACATGAGGGGATTGGTGTGCATGCATTCGGTTAGAGGCAAGCATATTGATGCCTATTCTTGGCTTGGAAAATTCGCTAAGGAGAGTACTAACTAATGTGTTGAGTTTGATTCATGATTTCGTACATATGTGACTTTAATGCCTAATGAAAAAATGTGGGCTAAGTACCTTGAATTCCTCTTTCGATGCTCAAATGATTAAATCAATTTATTTGTTAAATTAAGCTCAAGAGCAAAGGGGAGCTAAATCCGATAAAGGGAAGGAAAAAGTGGTCGAATAGCCATCGAAATCATTCGACAACATCCGAGGTAAGTTCTTGAGCAATAGAGCTTAAATTATGATTTGATTAGATCATGTCTCAAGTAAATCGAAATCATGCTCTTTGTGTGTGGATATTGAACCGAAATGTGCAAGAGTGATAAGTGTATTGTATTTGAGTTTTGCTAATGGAAATGAAATACGAATGGGTCATGATTTAGTGTTAAATGTGCATGTTTATTTGAACGGTGTCCGGGCTAAGTCTCGAAGGCTTTTGTGCTAAGTGACTAAATCCGGATCAACTCCCGAAGGCATTTGTGCGAGTTACCAAAACCGGGTTAAGTCCCGAAGGCATTCGTGCGAGTTATTAAATCCGGGCTAATTCCCGAAGGCAATTGTGTGAATCACTATAACGGGGCTATGTCCCGAAGACAATCGAGCGAGTCGCTATATCCGGTTAAATTCCGAAGGTACGTGATTCGAGAATGAGCAATCTTGCTGTAAAAATTTCAGTTAATACGCTTGCAAAAATTCCAGCAATGAGGTATGTTCGTATGTGCATTGGAATAGTTGAATTCCTTGAATAATATTCGCTCGGTTGAGTAATGAGCTTCCAGTATTTGGCTAAGATGATCCCTTATGTATGAACATAGGGGTTGGAATGTAAAGTAGAAATGATTTGAAAGTATGTATATACGAATTATCCGCTTAGTTATATGAATGCTATACCTCTGTTGTGCTTAAATTCTTCGCTCAAACTTACTAAGCATAAATTGCTTACTCCGTTTCTTTGTTTCTTTGTTTTATAGATTTTTGGCTCGTCACCATCGGACTCGGGATTTTGGAAGTCAAGTCTCCCACACTATCAAGGCCCTTTTGGTACAAATTTTGGTTGAGCTTTGAAATGGCATGTATAGGACTACCCTTTGTTGCTTTTCAAGTACTTTTGTGATGTATGTGTGTACGGCCATGCGAAAATGGCTCGTAAAAGTGGAGTATGGCATTAGACCATTTGTGTTTATGTATATATGTATGGTTTCATGATGTGACTACAGACTGAATGGAAGTGTTGGGCAAATGATCAGCCATTGGAATGGCTAAATATGATTATATGTGGACCTATGTATGACAAAACTCTAGTTGGTCCATGGAAACCACGAAATAGGTAAAGTTTACCTTGAAAACAGATGCTGACAGCAGCAGTAGTGTGGATTTGAAAAATCACTAAAATTTGTAGGAATGGAATTAAATAGTGAATAAATTATTTAAATAAACCTTGATGAATCTACTTTCATATGGAAGAAACGAAACGGTCATATGAGTTATATGTTGAGAGATATTAAAGTTCTCGTGAAACAGGGCCAGAACGGTTTCTGGATTCCCTGTTCCGACTTTGAAAATTCATTATAAATTAACCAGAGATAATTAGGAGTCATTCAATATATTTATAGATTCCTCTTTGAGTCTAGTTTCTATAGAAACAAACGACATCAGTATTGAAGCCCTGTACAGAGAGATATTCAAGTTGTAATGTGCGAAGGTGAGTGTAGTCGACCCCTGTAACATGGGAGACTTTAACTAATAAACTGTACTAATTGGCCCGACCAAAAATTCTAGAAAAAATTTTGTATATGGAAATATGAGTCTAATTTCAGGGAAAAATTACGAAACTGATTTTCGAGCTTTGAAACTCAAGATATGATTTTTAAGGAGACAGTGATGCTGTAACCAGCTTGTCTGGAAAATTTTAAATGGACTGTGAAAATGATTTAGTCAAGTTGTCTGCACCTTGTGTTCGACTCCGGTAACGGACTCGGGTACGGGGTGTTACAGAGTCAGCACACAAAAGGTAAGTGCAAGAACAATATTCGGTCAATGAGTAAATTGTACTTGAGAGGCGAAGAAAGAAGAGAAGGAAAGATTTGATCACCCCAGGCTAAACCAAAATGATTTGGAAGATACAGAAATACTAGATGTTTGGCAAAAAAGGGCAACCATTGAGAAGAGATGTGAGGGAGAAGAAGGAAGATGCAAGCTGCAAGAGCTGAAAGGTACTTTCAACAACACAACTCGTCTTCTGAAACAAGCGAAAGGAATCACAATTGCAAAAACCCGAAAGAAAGGGGAAATAGAGAGGAAAGTAGTAAAAGAACAATAGCTATGCAAATGGGAATCCAAAAATCACTCAGTTTCAGCACCCCCTAGCTATGACTGAATTAGCATCATGGGGACTCCCACTTTCGGCCAACTACTACCACCCCCCTTAACCTCCCTTAATTTTCTCCTTGAATCTTTCCCCATATCACTCCCACCGAACACAATCCCAATCCCTTCCAAATCTCCTAACTTTTCTCCCCCTAACCCTTCTAAAATCTCTCCATCCTTCCCATTACTCAAACTTTAAATGAAACAAAACCTATTGCCGTCCAGCTCAGCAAAAATATTAATCTCTTTGCGCATGCAAGCACTCGAACTCAGGTCTCCTAGTAGAAGTGACACGCCCCTATACCCTTGACCAGTAAGCTTTTTATGACACATCCTTACCATATTTATTTAAGAACCCTACTGCCATGAGACAAGGTTTAATCAAGCAAAAAGCAAAATTTTGCACAAGCAAAAGCTTGAACTCAGAACTTCTCCAACACTTCTCAGGACACTTAACCACCAAAGCAAGCATGCATTTGTGCATCCTAACACACAAACAAGTTAATAAATATTTAGGGCACTACATCCTAAGTTCAACATATGAAGATAATAAATAAGCCTTATGATTGTTTGCTTGATTGATAAGAAACTATGTTGAATGAAGAATGTTATCTGAGGCTATGACATACATACAAACTATGATTCATGTTGGCATATTTTGAAACTTAGTATAAAATTCTCAAAATCTTTGCATATGAATTACTTGTTAATAAAAAAAGATCAATGAACAAGAAGTTATTAATGCATGATTATGGGACAAAGATTGATGCTGCTTACACAACTAGAAATTTTGCCTTAGCAAGACCTTTTGTTGTGCATAAACATTACTCGAAACGAGCAATGATTTAAGTTTGGGGGTGTGTAAACTGAAAAATATATAAGATTTTTTCTATCTAATTTATCACCTTTTTTTACTTAAATTCGTCGTTAAAACTAAGTAATTGTTTAATAAATTAATGAAATATGTGAAAATATGAAATTAGGACATAGAAATTATTAAAATGTGATTTTATGCTTTATTATATAGTTTTCATGCATAAAATGGCTTATTTTATATTGATTTGAGCATATTATATTTTTCGGACATAAAATAGGCCATGCATGATTAAATTAAATAATAAAATATAAAATTATATTTAATAAATCATTTTAAAATATTTCATTAATAATTTGGATTTTAATTAATTATTTAAATTAGTTAAATTTTATCTTTTGGTCTTTTAACTTATTAATTTATTTTGGACAAGTCTGATAGCTTTGTTAGATTACAAAACCATCCAAATTGAAGACCAAGTCAACCCAAATTCGGTTGCACATGCCTGTTCTTTTATGCCACTTTGGATGGTTTAATTACACAAGGTCCTTGCATTGTTAAAGAAATTAGAGATTTGCCCGAAGATTTATGATTGACCGAGTCTCAGTCCTGAGTTATTATGGCATTCAATTTGCTTAAAAATCAATAAAAAATTAGCTCAAATTCTACTAATTATGGCCGGCCCTCCAAGAAAGAGATTTGAAGAGACTAAACCTAGCTATTTTTAGCAAACTACCCACCTCTCTTCACCTTTAAATATGACCCCTTCATTCCCTCATTCATCATCCCTCGTCATTCATCATTCTCTCTTCTCTCCAAATTCTCTTAGCCTTTTCCATTCGCCACGCATAGCATCATCTCTTCATAGAGATTTTAGCAATTAAGCCTCTTAAAGAGCCCTTGGTCGGCCACATTGGAGAGCCATCAGCAAAGGAGCAAAGCAAAAAAGCAAAGGAGCCTAGTTAGTCAGAGTCTTAGGTGACAGCCACTTTGATTTAGGTTTAGTCTTTCCTTTCTTTAATTTAATCTAAAAATGTTTGCTATGTGTTCTTTGTTCTTGTTTGCAACAATTTTAGCTTAATTTTATTTAAGCTAGGATGATTGCTTTGATTAAATAATATTTATTTAATTCATGCTTATAATGTTTGTGCCTCAATCAATCATGTTTTCAATTAAAATCAAGTCTGTATTTCATTCATACGTGATTGAAATGCACCTAAATTAGATGAGCGATTCTAACCAGACAAAGGCTAATGGACGCATAATTGAACTGTGCATTTTAGATCCTAAACCTATTCAATTGTAGGTTTCATAACAACTCTAACCAAGCTCTATTATCTGCATAGTTTTTAGATTTGTGTGATTAAACTGTTTCAAATCTAACACATCCCTATTATCTCACACGAAAACTAAGAAACCCTTAGTAAATAAGGATCAGTAAAATGTGTATTTAATAAGTAAAGGATTCCAAAAGGACCTAATGTGGTGTCCAAACTCATGAAAGATCAAGTTGCCATGGAATGTTTTTCCGAATGTTATTAAGCATGTTGATAATAAGTTGTGTTTAATGAAAGTAATTGCCCTAGTTTATTTATGTTATAATTGTTGCAAATTGTGTTTAATTTTGGTAAAATCTATTTCATTCATATAGTTTGTATACTTAGGACAATTTGCATTAGGGATCATTGCATTTAGTTTAATATATTTTAATCATCACTTCTCAACTATATTGTGTTTTTATTTACCAAATTGTTAATATAATTTTAGAAACTATGTGACTTAGCACAAATACAAACCCTATAGAGATGATAACTCGATACTTGCTTATTACTTGATAATGACTGTGTACACTTGTACAAATCTACGCGTTACAATGGCCTCAGTGGAAACACATTCCCGAGCATACTTACTGAGCCTAACAAACTCTCACTCATAATCAGTCACAGACATACGGCCCTGTTTTAGCTCTAAAAACTCTTTGTGTTTCTGATCAATGAACCGTTGACTAATATATTTCTTTCTGAACTCATATTGAAAGAAATCCTAGGTAACTCTTTCTCTCGGTACCACGGATACAAGAGTATTCCACCACCGATATGCCGAGTCCCTTAGAAGAGATATAGCACATTCCAAGCACTCATCCGGTGTGCAAGAAAGCTCATCAAATACCCTGATAGAGTTCTCAAGCCAAAACTCTACTATCTTGGGATCATCATCAACATTAACTCTAAATTCTTCAGCCTATTGTTTTTTAATCTTATTAATTGGAGGCTTGGTCAGTCTTAACATTCCACACCTTAAGGAGCTACGGGAACCAGTTGGGGGTTAGGTGGGGGCGGAGGATGTTGAGCAACCGGATTTGTTTGAACAAACTCGACAAACCACTCATTCATCCTTTGGAAGAAGGCTTGCCTAGCCTATCCTCTTGTAACATCCCATTTTTTAATGAAATCGGAATAGTGGTTTCGGGACCACAAATCCAATCCGAAAATAAGGTTTATTTTTATTTCATTATAAGTTTCATATTATAATAGGCATGTCGTGTGAAAATTTTGACACAAAAATTTTATCAATTAAGTGTTTAATTACGAGAAGGACTAAATCACATAAAATGCGAAAGTTGAATTCTAGTAGCTATAAAGATCAAATAGCTATGGAATTCAAAACTTGAGGTCCTTATGTGGTAATTAGACCATTAAGAAAAGTATGTAGATTTTTCTTGGTGACTCATCCATGGAAATATAGAAAAAGGGTAAGGACTAAATTGGAAATAGCAAAATACTTAATTAATTAAAAGATGAAAAGAAAATATATCATCGTATTTTCATCATCTTTAACCTAAAAACACATGGAAACCCTAGGTGAGAGAAAAGAAATTTTCAATGCATAACTAGGTAAGTTTCCTTGTCTCGTTCTTAGTAATTTTGGTATTTTTGAAACCGGGATAACTTAATCTCTCTATTTGAGGGATTATGTAACACCCCTAACTCGTATCCGTCGTCGGACTAAAGTTAAGAGGCATTACCGGACATATCAAAAAAATTTATGATTAATTCAAAAATATCATCCACACATCATAATATCATATTCAAACATCATTACAGAGTCCTTTTCTTAGGTCAACGAGACCTTAAACATGCTTTAGAAAGGAGTCGGGACTAAACCAATCTCATACAAAATTTTTCGAAACTAAATAATTTTTCTAAGTTATAAAGGTCACACGCCTGTGTGAACAGGCTATGTGCCTCACACGACATTTGACGCGCCTGTGTGTCTAAGCCGTGTCAAAACAGGGCATCCATACTGATTTATTCACAAGAACACAAGACACGCCCGTGTGCCTAGGCCGTGGTCGAAACTAACTTATGGCACGCGGCTAACTACAAGCCCGTGTGTCTAGGCCGTGCTCAGGACTAACTTTAAATTGCAGGACTACCCCAGGGGACACATGGCCGTGCAACATGACCGTGTGTTGCACATGGCTAAGACACACCTGTGTGGACAAAAATAGGCTATTTGCAAAGCCAAATTTGCCACCCTAATCTCAAGCATACAAAGCAACCAAAATAACATCATTTCAACACACTTATTGGCAGCCAAATTCACCAAAACATATACGTATCATGCCATCTAATCACAACTAAATTCAACCACATATTATAAGCCAACTTAAATGGCTAATACATAACAACTTTTTACAACCAAAGTAAGCCAAATCTCTTGGCTATAATCTTAACACAAAACATATTTTATACTTACTAGCCTATACATGCCATACTTCAATATTCACATTTTCAAAAGGTACCAAAATAGAGTTTGATTGTGTGGTGATTATTCTCGATGATCCCCGAACTTCTAGTAGCTTCGATACCTATAAATCAATTGAAAACACACACAAAGTAAGCTTTCAAAAGCTTAGTAAGCCATATACAAATAAACTTATCACATAACACAATTCTAAACAAATTCATTCATGTAGTTCATGGAAAAATACAATCACATATCCATATGTCTCATATACCTCATTTGATCATAAATCATTTACATATATCATATGTCCACGAATGTACATATACTTACCTTTTATTCTCACATATGATATACCTTTCGAGTGTACCGGAATTGGATACACATTTACATACTTATTTATTTATCAGAATGTCTGTTGAACTATACGAAATCAAATAGTATAAGCGGATAGCTCAGAAAGCTCGTACAATGCCAACTTCCCAGACGTGGTCTTACATGTAATCGAATATTGACGCCACTGTCCCAGACAGGGTCTTACACAAAATCAAATACGATGTCAATGTCCCAGACATGGTCTTACATGTAAATCTCAAGTCGATGCCAATGTCCCAGATGTGATCTTAAATGATAACTCATATCGAAATCCTATGTCATGACATATCTATCCTAAATATTCCTATGGTTCGTACAGGGCTTTTGGACGTCGTCACATTATTGAAACTTTCTCAATTTCACATATTTAGCTTCTATAACCACTCATCACAATTCAATATCATATAAGCATGAATAAATCAATTCAAACATATTTATTTGTATATAGACTTACCTCGAACGAGAATGAATGGAAACGAATAGCTATTCAACTACTTTTGTTTTCCCCCGATCTAGTTTCGTTTTCTTTGGTTCTTGATCTAAACACATTCAAATTTAACTTTTTATTAACCAAATCATTCAATTCAATCCATTTACACATATTTAGGGCATTTTAAAAATTAGCCCTCACATTTTCATATTTTAACACTTTAGTCCCAAATTCACAAAATCACAAAATACACATAATTTCTTTATACACATACTTGGCTGAATATTCATATAGTTCATATAAGTCCACATATTTCATTTATTTCACATTTTAGTCCCTCAATTTCTCATTTTCACAAATTAGCCCATAATAATCAAATTCATCAAAAATCCCAACACTAAACATAGTAATCTAACATATATCTTTCATTTTCCATCAACTAACATCACAAAGCTTACAATTTCACCAATGGCATAACTCAAATTTATCATCAAATTCAAAAATTGAGATATGGGCTTGATAGATTACTAAGCAACAATCTTAAAAATGTAGAAATCATAAAAAACGGATCAAAACACATACCTAAACTGTGCTTGAAAATGGCCGAATGAACAAAGCTTTAAAACCCTTTTCTTTTCTTCTATTTTCGATATGAAAAGATGAACAAAATGGCCACATTTTTGTTTTGTTTTAATTAATACATAATAATATATCAATTACCATTTTATCCATGATTAATAAACATATAAAACATGTCATGGTTGTCCATAAATGTCCACCTATACTTTCAATGGTATAATTGCATCATAAAGACCCCACATATAAAAAGATATAGCAATGCGGCACTTATTCATGTAGCACACCACTTTTGCATTTTCTGCGATTTAGTCTTTTTTTGAAAATTAAGCATACAAATGATCGAATTTTCATACGAAACTTTCACACATGCTTAACCACATACTATAAACATAGAAAATAGTATTGAAATATTTTTTGACTCGAATTTGTGGTCTCGAAACCACTATTTTGACTAGGGGCTAAACCGAGCTGTTACAGATTAATTTGAAAAGTTATCAAGGTATGAAAAATAGGTCATGGATGTATATGCTGAAAATTAGAAATTTATGGTAGAAAATGAAAGATTATTGATAGATAAATAACTTTTACAAAGTGATTTTTTATGAAAACATGATTTAGGGACTCAAATGAAAAGTTGTAAAATTTGATTAAAAATTCTAAACTTTTATGAATACATGTGCTGTAAAAATTGTAATGGGGCTCTGGCTAGACTTGGAATAGGGAGTAATTTGCACAAGTTTCATTTTCAGAGTTCTAGGGACAAAATCAAAATTTATGGAAAAGTTAGGGGCAAAACGGTAATTTTGCCTAGGACATAAATTGAATCCATTTAAATATGAAATGTGTGAAATTGACAGATAATTCATTTATATAGATCCGAAAAACACTAATTCGAGGTTAGATCGAGGAAAAGAAAAGGTTTCGAATTAGTAGACTTTTTACGCGAACAAGTGTCGAGGTAAGTTCGTGTAACTTAACCGAACTTGTAAATCTATTTAATTGAATGTGGTGTTTGTATGTAATGTGAATTATATTGATATGATTTATTTGATTATTATAATGAATGTTTGAATACATGCTTGAAATGATGATAAAGGGGTAAGTCCCGATTGAATACTGAATTCTGATGATTATATGCACTTTCCCAAAACTAATAAGGTCCTGCATTTGTTGCAGACGAGATTTAGCTCAGATGTGTAATCGCATTGACCTTGTTATAGAAAGGATTTAGCTCGAATGGGTAATCCCGATATAATACCTCTCGAGCATACGTTATGATTAAGGTTTAGCCTGGACTGGTAATCCTAATCGAACTCCTTTGAGCTTACATTATATAAAAGATTTAGCTTGGACTAGTAATCCTGTTATATGATATGTGGCTCGAGAGAGTGTTTCTTGGTTAAGTGCCCTAATGGGTACCCTTGAATAAGAAATTGACGGATTATTGAATCATACACTTCAAGTGTACTACTTAAGCATCCATCAGAATTCAATGATTCAACGGACATAAAACTCTTGACTTGGCATGAAAATCCTAAGATGGTATGATAATGACTTGAAAGAATATTGCTTTTTGAGCTCATCTATGTTACTTGATTGATACGAAGATTTTGGTGACTAACATGTTTGATCGAATGTATGTGATTAGGCAATTTAGCCAAATGGATGGAAACATAACATTGTATGCCTAGATTTAATAAACAAGATTGGTAAGTTTAGTTTCCGTTATACGAACTTAAGCATGTAATGCTTACTCCATTTTATTTCTTACCTATTTTATAGTGCTCGAAGCTCGTGAAGGTTGGAAAATCATTGGACCATCGTCACACTATCAACTAGTCATTTTGGGTATACTTAGTAAAAATCATTTTGGTATAATGGCATGTATTGGAAAACTTGACCATTGGTAGGTTAATAATATTATTTTTGTAACCTAGCCATTGGAATGGCTAGTAATGGTTCATTTTGGTATGACTAAGTAGATTATTATGGTATATATATGTACATATGTGTTATGTTAAGAATATGTGATCAATGTTGTGAATGCCTAAGTTAAACTAAGGTAAGGTTGTGATCATGTATGCATGTAGTGATATGCCTTGTGAATGATGAAATTTTCTTAAATTGAATGCTTGAATTGGTTGGTATTGGATGTGTGTTTCAAGTGCAGGTCTTGGGTGAAATTTTGGGTGAGAAATGAAGCTAGAAATGGCTTCATTTTGTCCACACGGGCGTATGTTTAGACCGTGTGTGACACACGGCCTGGTAACATGGGCATGTGGTTGGGCTATGTGTCCCCTGCACCTTAATCTTGAGAAACAGAATGCTCAGAATTGAGCACACTAGAAAAGACACGGGCGTGTGTCTCAGCCATGTGTGCCACACGGCCTAGAACACGGGCATGTGTCTTGGCCGTGTGAAACCTGCACCTATTTTCAAATTGAATTAATTAACTACATGGCCTAGCACACGGGCATGTGGCATGGCTGTGTGTGGGAGTCAGAGAGTTACACCGAGAAAAACACGACCTCCAACACGGGCGTGTCCCAGGGTCACACGGGCATGTCCATTGGACCACACGGGTGTGTAAGCCCTGCACCTTGGAAAAAATTTAACAAGTCGCGAAAAATTCTTAAAGTTCCCAATTAAGTCCCGACTCAATTCTAATGCTCATATTGGGCCTCGAGAGCCCAATCAAGGGACGTTATGAATGATCTCGGTAAACAAATAATAATTTATATTAGTTATTTATAAATGTTTCTGTAACACCCCGTACCCGAGACCGTTCCCGGAGTCGAACACGAGGTGGTAACAGACTTAATTCATTTATTTTCACAGTCCATTTTAAAAATTTCCAGACAAGCTGGCTAACTGCATCACTGTCACCTTAAAAATCATATCTTGAGTTCCAAAACTCGAAAACCAGTTTCGTAAATTTTACCTGAAACTAGACTCATATATCCATCTATAAAAATTTTTCTAGAATTTTTGGTCAAGCCAATTAGTACAGTTTATTAGTTAAAGTCTCCCCTGTTTCAGGGTTCGACTACTATGACCTTCATGCATTACAACTTAGATATCTCCTTGTACAGGGTTTCAATACTTATGAAGTTTCTTTCTAAAGAAACTAGACTCAAAAAGGAATCTTTACATATAGCGCATGACTTCTAATTATCTCTGGTTAATTTATAGTGAATTTCCAAAGTCGGAACAGGGGATCCAGAAATCACTCTGGCCCTGTTTCACGAAAACTTAAGCATCTCATAAAATACGGCTCATATGATCATTTAGTTACTTTCATATGAAAATAGATTCATCAAGGTTCGATTACATAATTTATTCACTATTTAATTCCATTCCTACTATTTTTAGTGATTTTTCAAATCCACACCACTGCTGCTGTCAGCATCTGTTTTTAAGGTAAACTTTACCTATTTCATGGTTTTCCATGAATCAACTAGAATTTGTCATACAAAGCACCAAAATGATCATGATTAGCCATTCCAACGGCTAATTGTTACCAAACATTTCCATACCTCTCAATGAACAACATACAAAACGATTATAATGCTATGCTCAAAGTATATATAAGCCATTTTCGCATGGCTATCCAAATTTATACAAAACCAAAGGGTACATGACCAACAACAAAAAGGGTAGTCCTATACATGCCATTTTCGAGTTCAACCAAAAGTGTACCAAAAGGGTTTGATAGTGTGGACGACTTCGACTTCGACAATCCCGAGTCCGATAGTGACGAACCAAAATCTATAAAAGAGATTTATAGAACGGAATAAGCATTTAATGCTTAGTAAGTTTTGAGCAATGAAATTAGGCACAATTGAAGTATAGCATTCATATGACTAAACGGACAATTCATATACACATATTCTCAAAATCATTCCTACTTCACATTTCCAACCCTTATATTCATACATAAGGGATCAACTTAACCAAAGGCCGTAAGCTTATTAATCGATCGAGCGAATAATATTTAAAAGGAATCAATTATTCCAATGCATATACAAAACATACCTCATCATTGGGATTTTACGACGTATTAATTGAAATTATTACAGCAAGATCGCTCATTCCCCAACCAAGTACCTTGATTTGGCGGACATAGCTACTCTCTCAAATGCCTTCGGACTTAGCCCGGTTATAGTAACTCGACAAATGCCTTGGGACTTAGCCCGGATATAGTAACTCGCACAAATGCCTTTGGGACTTAGCCCGGATATAGTAACTCGCACAAATGCCTTCGGGACTTAGCCCGGAATTAGTCACTAGCACAAATGCCTTCGGGACTTAGCCCGGTTATCATCCGAATATTCATGCACATATCCATAAATCATGACACATCTATATTTCATTTTCATAATTAGAATTCAAACACAAGTCACTTATCAAGCATTACCATTTTCGGCTCAATAGCCACATACAAGAGCATGATTGTGATTTGCTTATAACATGATCTAATCGAACCATAATCTAAGTTCCATTACTCAAAACTTACCTCGGATGTTGTCGAACGATTTCGACGGCTATTCGATCACTTTTTCCTTCCTTTATCGGATTTAGTTCCCCTTTGCTCTTGAGCTTAATTTAACAAATAAATTGATTTAATCATTTGAACATCAAAAAGAGAAACTCAAGGTACTTAGCCCATATATACATTAGACATTAGAGAAACATATATATGAAATCATGAATCAAACTCAACATATTAGCCCACACTCTCTTTTAGCCGATTATCTAAGCCAAGATAAAAGCATCAATATGCTTGCCTCTAACCGAATACATGCAACACCAATCTATCTCATGTGGCGAATATGCATGTCTATGTTGAGGCCAATTATATACTTCATACATTCTACAAATATGTTTACTTGTATTGACTAAATACCATTTTGTTTCAAGTTCAAAACTCAAGCTAATACCATATATACACTAGTAATCACATACTAACATTTGCACTTCACCTTAATAGCTAGCTTAGCAAACCTTAATTTAACATATAATTGTTCATAACACAATTAAAGCATCCTCTCCATTCCATCGATTCAAAACACATACATTACTCAATAATGTTCAAAATCATATTCGGCCTTAGTACACCCTTGTTAGCCGATTTTTCTTCATTTAGCAACTAGTGCACATATGTGCTCATTTGCTAGACTCTACTTCACCTAACTACCCTTTCTCATCCAAATAACATGAACAACATTTACTCTTGACATCAAGCATTCTTTAATTCGGCTATTACTAGTATGAGCTTTAACAATTCATATTTTTAGAAAGACCAAGTTCTTTCCTTAATACATTCATCATCAATATTCAAGTAAAACAATCAAAATTCCTTCCCTTATAACCATAGCCGAAGGCTCTATTCACCCATCAATAGTGGAAATTTTTACATGGGCTAAGCAAGAACCATGATAATTTACCTAAAACAAGTAATTATGTAACACCCCGTACCCGAGACCGTTGCCGGAGTCGAACACGAGGTATTTACGGACTTATTTCATTGACTTACACAGTTTTTTTTTTTTCAGACAAGCTGGCTAACTGCATCACAGTCACTTTAAAAATCATATCTCGAGTTCCAAAGCTTGAAAACTGATTCCGTAAATTTTACCTGAAACTAGACTCATATATTCATCTACAAGTTTTTTTCTAGAATTTTTAATCGGGCCAATTAGTACAGTTTATTAGTTAAAGTCTCCCCTGTTTCAGGGTTCGACTGCTCTGACCTTCATGCATTACGACTTATATATCTCCCTGTACAGGGCTTCAATACTTATGCCGTTTGTTTCTAAGGAAACTACACTCAAAAAGGAATCTATACATATATGGAATGACTTCTAATTATTTCTGGTTAATTTATAGTGAATTTCCAAATTCAGATCAGGGGATCCAGAAATCGCTCTGGTCCTGTTCCACGAAAACTTAAATATCTCTTAAAATATGACTCATATGATCGTTTCGTTTCTTCCATATGAAAGTAGATTCATCAATGTTCGATTAAATAATTTATTCACTATTTAATTCCATTCCTAATATTTTTAGTGATTTTTTAAATTTACATCACTGCTGCTGTCAGCATCTGCCTTTAAGGTAGACTTTCCCTATTTCATAGTTTCCATGATTCAACTAGCCCTTTAGCATATATAGCACAAAATATGATCATGATTAACCATTCCAATGGCCAATCATTGCCAAGCATATCCACACCTCTCAATAACCATATACATACAAAATGATTATAACACTATGCTCAAAATATATAAGCCATTTTCGCATGGCTATCCAAATATATACAACACCAAAGTACTTGACTAATAACACAAGGGCAGTCCTATACATGCCATTAGCAGAGTTCAACTAAAAGAGTACCACAAGGGCTTTGATAGTGTGGACGACTTCGACTTTGACAATCCCGAGTCCGATAGTTGATGAACCAAAATCTATAAAACAGAGAATCAAAGAAACGGAATAAGCATTTAATGCTTAGTAAGTTTTGAGCAATGAAATTAGGCACAATTGAAGTATAGCATTCATATGACTAAACGGATAATTTCATATACACATTCTCAAAATCATACCTACTTCACATTACCAACCCTTATACTCATACATAAGATATCAACTTAACCAAAAGCCGGAAGCTCATTAATCGACTGAGCGAATACTATTTAAAAGGAATCAACTAATCCAATGCATATACGAAACATACCTCATCGTGGGATTTTACGAGCATATTAATTGAAATTATTACAGCAAGATCGCTCATTCCCAAACCAAGTACCTTCGGGATTTAACCGGATATAGCTACTCGCTCAAATGCCTTCGGGACTTAGCCCGGATATAGTAGTTCGCACAAATGCCTTCGGGACTTAGCCCGGATATAGTAACTCGCACAAATGCCTTTGGGACTTAGCCCGGATATAGTAACTCGCACAAATGCCTTCGGGACTTAGCCTGGAATTAGTAACTCGCACAAATGTCTTCAGGACTTAGCCCGAAATTAGTCACTAGCACAAATGCCTTCGGGACTTAGCCCGGAATTAGTCACTAGCACAAATGCCTTCGGGACTTAGCCCCGTTATCATCCGAATATTCATGCACATATCAGTAAATCTTGACACATCTTTATTTCATTTTCATAACTAGAATTCAAACACAAGTCAATTATTAAGCATTCCCATTTTCGGCTCAATAGCCACATACAAACAGCATGATTTGGCTTGCTTTATGACATGATCTCTATGCACATACGGCTACCCATCATATGTATAGACTAATTAACTCAACATATAATTCAAGTAGAATCATTATATCACCGTATATTTGTTATGATTATACGTCATGACTTAATCAAATCGTAAACTAAGTTTCATTACTCGAAAACTTACCTCGGATGTTGTCGAACGATTTCGACGGCTATTCGATCACTTTTTCCTTCCTTTATCGGATTTAGTTCCCTTTGCTCTTGAGCTTAATTTAACAATAAATTGATTTAATCATTTGAACATCAAAAAGAGAAACTCAAGGTACTTAACCCATATATACATTAGACATTAGAGTCACATATATATGAAATCATGAATCAACTCAACATATTAGCCCACACTCTCTTTTAGCCGATTATCTAAGCCAAGATAAAAGCATCAATATGCTTGCCTCTAACCAAATACATGCAACACCAATCTACCTCATGTGGCCGAATATGCATGTCTATGTTGAGGCCGATTATATGCTTAATACTTCCTACAAATATGGTTACTTGTATTGACTATATACCATTTTGTTTCAAGTTCAAAACTCGGCTAATACACATATATACACTAGTAATCAAATACTAACATTTGCACTTCACCTTACTACCAATTCTCATCTACTTCCTACCATGGCCGAATGCATCAAGACACCATACCATTTCAATTTTGGTCATGGGTTAAACAAAGAACTTAATGTCTAACTCAAAAATGCTAAAAAGAAAATCCAAGAGTCATCAATCACCATCACATGTATCATTACAAAGCTTCACACTTAGCATGCAAATGACATCAACACAAGTCCACCTTAGCGAAACTTAACTCATCTTCATGCCTCATCACCACAACATCAAACACCAACCAAGAAGACAACACCCATGGCGAATATCATCTCCATCTCATAGCAAAGATTTAAACCATGGGCTAGGTAGAACTCAAGCTAACAACTAAAAATATGCATGAATCTCATGGAACAACATCAACATACCTTAGTCTAGTGAACCACCATAGCCGATTTTCTCCAAGCTCTTTCCTTCTTTTTCTTTCTTCTATTCGCCAAGTTGAACAACATGAGAACTTTTTCTTTTTTTTTCTTCATCATTTTCCTTTTCATTATTTTATTACCATGCTCCTTATTTTATCATTCCTCCCATGAAACACTAACATAGCATGTTTATAATACCTTTTACCCATAGCATGGCCGCCACCATCCCAAGTTTTGGGTATTTTGACATGCAAGGACAACATTTTCTAGCATGCATCAATAGGCCACTTTAACATTTGCCTAGCACATTTCAATTTTCTCACACAAGTCCTATTTAGCAAAATTCACTTACAATTAACAAAATTCAAACATGAAATTTTCACACATGCCTATATACATATAATAAGCATCAAATATAATGGTTAATTATTTTTATGACTCGGTCTTGTGGTCTCGAAACCACTTTCCGACTAGGGTCAATTTAGGGCTGTCACAACTCTCCCCCACTTAAGAAATTTTTGTCCCCGAAAATCTTACCGGTAAATAGGTTTGGGTATCATTCTTTCATAGAGTTCTCGGTCTCCCAAGTAGCTTCCTCCATCCCGTGTTTGAGCCACAACACTTTTACTAAAGGAACCTTTTTGTTTCGTAACTCTTTCACTTCACGAGCCAGGATACGAATCGGTTCTTCTTCATAACTCATATCGGGTTGAATTTCAACCTCTGATGGATTAATTATGTGCGATGGATCAGATATATAATGTCAAAGCATCGAAACATGAAAGATGTCGTGAATCTTTTCAAGTTCAGGGGGCAAAATCAATCTATACGCAACTGGACCGACTCGTTCAGATATTTCATATGGCCCGATGAACCTTGGACTCAATTTGCCCTTACGCCCAAATCTGAGTATCTTTTTCCAAGGTGAAACTTTAAGAAACACTTTATCTCCCACCTGATACTCAATGTCCTTTCGTTTCAAATCCACGTACGACTTCTGACGATCCGATCTCGCCTTGGACTTTCACGAATTATTATTACTTTACGCTCAAAGATCTTTAATCAAATCAACTCCAAAAATTTTACTTTCACCGAGCTCGGTCCAAAACAATGGTGTACGGAATTTTCGCCCTTACAAAGACTCGTAAGGCGCCATCTTAATGCTTGACTGAAAACTATTGTTGTAAGCGAACTCAATCAAAGGTAGATACCGTTCCCATGAACCACTAAACTCAAGGATGCAGCATCTCAACATATCCTCGAGTATCTGAATTATCCGCTCGGATTGACCATCGGTTTGGGGATGAAAAGCGATGCTAAAATGCAACTTGGTACCCAAAGCTTCTTGCAATTTCTTCCAAAATCGCGAGGTGAATCTCGGATCTCTATCCGACACAATAGAAATGGGTACCCCGTGTAATCTCACAATCTGAGAAACATACAATTCAGCTAGTTTATCCAGTGAATAATCCGTACGTACGGGAATAAAATGAGCCGACTTAGTCAGTCTATCAACAACAACCCAAATCGCATCTTTCTTACTTGTCGACAATGGCAACCCAGACACAAAATCCATCGTGACTCGATCCCATTTCCATTCAGGTATCATGATCGGCTGGAGTAAACCCGTAGGCACTTGATGTTCCGCTTTCACTTGTTGGCATATTAAACACTTCGAAACAAAATCGAAAATGTCTCGTCTCATACCATGCCACCAAAACTGACGTCTCAGATCGTTGTACATTTTCGTGCTCCCCGGGTGAATTGACATTCGGCTACTATGAGCTTCGTTCAAAATCATCGAAATAAGTTCTGAATTTCTTGGACCACACAAACGACTTTTGAACCTCAAACAAACATCGTCATCAATTTGAAACTCTAATTCCCTATCCGAAACACATTCATCCCGTTTTGCAACCAATTCATCATCGACTTTCTGAGCTTCACAAATTTGATGAATCAACAATGGTCTAGCCTTTAATTCTGCTACTAACACATTGTCGGATAGAACAGACAAGTGTACATTCATCGCTCATAAAGCAAACAGTGATTTACGACTCAAAGCATCCGCAACCATATTAGCCTTTCCCGGGTGATAGTCAATGACAAGCTCATAATCTTTTAACAACTCAAGCCAACGTCTTTGTCGCAGATTCAAGTCCCTTTAAGTCATCAAATATTTGAGACTTTTATGATTCGAATATACATGGCACTTCTCACCAAATAAGTAATGTCGCCATATTTTCAAAGCGAATACGATGGCAGCCAGTTCGAGATCATGGGTTGGATAATTTTTCTCATGTGGCTTCAGTTGCCTCGACGCATAAGCTACAACTCGACCTTCTTGCATCAATACACAACCCAACCCAAGTAAGGATGCATCACTGTAAATGACGAACTCCTTGCTTGATTCAGCCGCACTAGTCTTTCGAGCTTCCGTCAAATGAGTTTTCAATTGATCGAAACTTTTCTGACACTTTTCTGTCCATTCAAACTTAACATCTTTCTGAAGTAGTTTCGTCATTGGTGTGGCTATCATCGAGAAACCTTTTACAAACCGTCGGTAGTAACCGGCAAGTCCCAAAAAGCTCCGAACCTCAGTAATATTTCTCGGAGGCTTCCAGTTAAGTATGGCTGAAATTTTGCTCGGATCAACTCGAATACTCGATGCGGATACCACATGACCCAAGAAGCTCACCTCTCTTAACCAGAACTCACACTTACTGAACTTAGCATATAAGCGCTTATCTCGTAAAATCGCAACACTAATCTCGTGTGCTCAAGATGCTCGGTTTCATCTCTTGAGTAGACCAAGATGTCATCAATAAACACAACTACAAACCGGTCCAGATACTGTCTGAAGACCCGATTCATCAGATCCATAAATACCGCAGGGGCATTAGTGAGCCCAAACGGCATCACTAAGAACTCGTAGTGACCGTATCTCGCTCGAAGTCTGTTTTGGGTATATCCGAATCTCGAATTCAAGAATCGATAATAACCCGATCTCAAATCTATCTTTGAAAACACCGAGGCTCCCTTTAGTTGATCAAACAAATCGTCAATACGTGGTATCGGATATTTATTCTTTATTGTCACCTTATTCGGTGACGATAGTCGATGCACAACCTCATGGTTCCGTCCTTCTTTTCACAAACAATACTTGGTGCACCCTAAGGTGAGAAACTTGGTCGGCGAAACCTCTATCCGTCAACTCTTGCAATCGAGCTTTCAATTCCTTTAATTTCTGTTGGTGCCATACGATACGGAGCTATCGAAATCGGTGTAGTCCTGTACAAGCTCAATACCAAACTCTACCTCCGAGCAATGTGGTAAACCCGTAATTCTTCAGAAAAACATCCAGATATTCACAAACCACCGACACGATTAGGGCTTCTTTTCTAACTCTTTGTCATCAAGTACATACGCAAGGTATGCTTCGCACCTTTCTTACATATTTCTAAGCCAACATTGATGATATTACAATTTGGCGACCCATTCAAGTCAGTAGACTCAACTCGAATCATCTCATTATTTGCACACCTCAAATCGATAGTTTTTCTTTTGCAATTTACAACTGCATCGTGAACGGTTAGCCAATCCATACCGAGGATAACATCAAATTCATCAAACGGTAAAAGCATCAAATTGGCCGGAAAGAAGGAACCTCTGATTTCTAAGGGACATTTCTTACACACTTTGTCGACAAGCACATAACGACCCAAGGGATTTGACACCCGAATTACGAACTCAGTAGACTCAACAGGTAAAGTCTTACTGGTTGCTAAGGTTTCACATATATAAGAATGAGTAGAACCAGGGTCAATCAAAGCAATCACATTAGTATCAAAGAGAGTGAAAGTACCGGTAATAACATCAGGCGAAGAAGCATCCTCGCGTGCACGTATAGCATAAGCTCTAGCAGGCGCACGAGCCTCAGATCTGGTTGTAGCATCTCTAGATCCTCTCTGACCGCCACTAGCATTGCTCGTGTTTCTAGACGGTCTACCCGAGCGAAGAGTAGCACCGGTTTCCCACTCTGATTTACATTTTGTTCAGACAGTCTCGGGCAATCCTTGATAAAATGGTCAGCTGATCCGCATTTATAACAGGAGCGGTCATGGAATCTACAACTCCCCGAATGCCATTTACCACAATACTGGCACTCCATTCTGTCTCGACGATCGTTTCCAACATCGGCGATCAAGTGACTCGTGTACTGTGGGGTCGGTCACGATCTCGTCTAGAAAAACCCAAGTGTCTCTAGATCGCCTAAGTCATCTCTAAATTTCTTCGATGATGTTGGAAGGGCTTTCCAAGATCTCTTCTGAAACTCCTTTGCTCCCATATCGCCTTTCCTTTTCACCTTCATCGAGCTCCTCGGCTTTGCAAGCTCGCTCGACAAGTACCACAAATTCTCGGATTTCTAAAATGCCAACATACGTTTTATATCATCATTCATCCATCTTCGAAACGTTTACACATCACAGCTTCTGAAGAAATGCATTCTCATGCATACTGGCTAAGCCTCACAAATTTTCGTTCATAGTCGGTAACCGACATGGAACCTTGTTTAAGTTCAAGAAATTCCTTCCGTTTTTGGTCAATGAATCTCTGACTAATATACTTCTTTCGAAACTCAGTTTGGAAAAACTCCCAAGTTACTTGCTCTCTGGGCACAATAGAAATCAACGTATTCCACCAATAGTAGGCAGAATCACGTAGCAAGGAGATAGTACACTTTAAGCATTCATCGGGTGTGCAAGATAGTTCATCAAGTACCCGAATAGTGTTATCCAACCAAAATTCAGCTTGCTCGCGCCGTCATTGTCCGTAGCTTTAAATTCAATAGCCCGTGTTTTCGGATTACATCAACTGGGGCTTATTTGACCTTATTTGGTCAAGGACGGAGGCATTGCAAAAGGGGTTGTATTAGTCGGGAATGGGGGTTGTGGAACAGCCGTATTATTTTGAATGTATTGGTTGAACCACTCATTCATCACGCTATAAAAAGCTTGTCTAGCTTCATCGTTCGGATTACTAGAAATAGGTTGAGAGTCCGCCGGCGCTGTCCCTTCCGCGGGAGCAGGCGCTACACTCCCAAGATCATCAGCTACCGCTCGGTTGGGATCGGGATCCATTACTATAAATAAACACATTTTCAATTGTCAGAAATCACCACACTATCAAATAATCGCAAAATGGCATGTATAGCTAGACCCAAACGTATTACGGTAGTCCTAGAATCGACTAAACCGTAGCTCTGATACCAATAAAATTGTGACACCCCATACCCGAGACCGTTTCCGGAGTCGAACACGAGGTATTTACGGACTTATTTCATTGACTTACACAGTATATTTTTTATTTTTTTCCAGACAAGCTGGCTAACTGCATCACAGTCACTTTAAAAATCATATCTCGAGTTCCGAAGCTCGAAAACTGATTTCGTAAATTTTACCTGAAACTAGACTCATATATCCATCTACAAATGTTTTTCTAGAATTTTTAATTGGGCCAATTAGTACAGTTTATTAGTTAAAGTCTCCCCTGTTTCAGGGTTCGACTGCTCTGACCTTCATGCATTACGAATTCTATATCTCCCTGTACAGGGCTTCAATACTTATGTCGTTTGTTTCTAAGGAAACTAGACTCAAAAAGCAATCTATACATATATGGAATGACTTCTAATTATCTCTGGTTAATTTATAGTGAATTTCCAAAGTCAGATCAGGAGATCCAGAAATCGCTCTGGCCCTGTTCCACGAAAACTTAAATATCTCTTAAAATACGACTCATATGATCGTTTCGTTTCTTCCATATGAAAGTAGATTCATCAAGGCTCGATTAAATAATTTATTCAATATTTAATTTCATTGCTAATATTTTTAGTGATTTTTCAAATTTACATCACTGCTGCTATCAGCATCTGCCTTTAAGGTAGACTTTGCCTATTTCATAGTTTCCATGATTCAACTAGCCCTTTGGCATATATAGCACAAAATATGATCATGATTAACCATTCCAATGGCCAATCATTCCCAAGCATATCCACACCTCTCAATAACCATATACATACAAAATGATTATAACACTATGCTCAAAATATATAAGCCATTTTCTCATGGCTATCCAAATATATACAACACCAAAGTACTTGACTAATAACACAAGGGCAGTCCTATACATGCCATTAGCAGAGTTCAACTAAAAGAGTACCACAAGGGCTTTGATAGTGTGGACAACTTCGACTTTGACAATCCCGAGTCCGATAGCTGACGAACCAAAATCTATAAAACAGAGAATCAAAGAAACGGAATAAGCATTTAATGCTTAGTAAGTTTTGAGCAATGAAATTAGGCATAATTGAAGTATAGCATTCATATGACTAAGCGGATAATTTCATATACACATTCTCAAAATCATACCTACTTCACATTACCAACCCTTATACTCATACATAAGAGATCAACTTAACCAAAAGCGGAAGCTCATTAATCGACTAGCGAATACTATTTAAAAGGAATCAACTAATCCAATGCATATCTGAAACATACCTCATCGGGATTTTACGAGCATATTAATTGAAATTATTACAGCAAGATCGCTCATTCCCAAACCAAGTACCTTGGATTTAACCGGATATAGCTACTCGCTCAAATGCCTTCGGACTTAGCCGGATATAGTAGTTCGCACAAATGCCTTCGGACTTAGCCGGATATAGTAACTCGCACAAATGCCTTGGGACTTAGCCCGAATTTGTAACTTCGACAAATGCCTTGGGACTTAGCCGGAATTAGTCACTAGCACAAATGCCTTCGAACTTAGCCAGGAATTAGTCACTAGCACAAATGCCTTCGGACTTAGCCCCGTTATCATCCGAATATTCATGCACATATCAGTAAATCTTGACACATCTTTATTTCATTTTCATAACTAGAATTCAAACACAAGTCAATTATTAAGCATTCCCATTTTCGGCACAATAGCCACATACAAACAGCATGATTTGGTTTGCTTTATAACATGATCTCTATGCACATACGGCTACCCATCATACGTATAGACTAATTAACTCAACATATAATTCAAGTAGAATCATTATATCACCGTATATTTGTTATGATTATACGTCATGACTTAATCAAATCGTAAACTAAATTTCATTACTCGAAAACTTACCTCGGATGTTGTCGAACGATTTCGACTGACTATTCGATCACTTTTTCCTTCCTTTATCGGATTTAGTTCCCTTTGCTCTTGAGCTTAATTTAACAATAAATTGATTTAATCATTTGAACATCAAAAGAGAAACTCAAGGTACTTAACCCATATATACATTAGACATTAGAGTCACATATATATGAAATCATGAATCAACTCAACATATTAGCCCACACTCTCTTTTAGCCGATTATCTAAGCCAAGATAAAAGCATCAATATGCTTGCCTCTAACCGAATACATGCAACACCAATCTACCTCATGTGGCGAATGTGCATGTCTATGTTGAGGCCGATTATATGCTTAATACTTCCTACAAATATGGTTACTTGTATTGACTACATACCATTTTGTTTCAAGTTCAAAACTTCGGCTAATACACATATATACACTAGTAATCAAATACTAACATTTTCACTTCACCTTACTACCAATTCTCATCTACTTCCTACCATGGCCGAATGCATCAAGACACCATACCATTTCAATTTTGGTCATGGGTTAAACAAAGAACTTAATGTCTAAATCAAAATGCTAAAAAGAAAATCCAAGAGTCATCAATCACCATCACATGTATCATTACAAAGCTTCACACTTAGCATGCAAATGACATCAACACAAGTCCACCTTAGCCAAACTTAACTCATCTTCATGCCTCATCACCACAACATCAAACACCAACCAAGAAGACAACACCCATGGCGAATATCATCTCCATCTCATAGCAAAGATTTAAACCATGGGCTAGGTAGAACTCAAGCTAACAACTAAAAATATGCATGAATCTCATGGAACAACATCAACATACCTTAGTCTAGTGAACCACCATAGCCGATTTTCTCCAAGCTCTTTCCTTCTTTTTCTTTCTTCTATTCGGCCAAGTTGAACAACATGAGAACTTTTTCTTTTTTTTTTCTTCATCATTTTCCTTTTCATTATTTTATTACCATGCTCCTTATTTTATCATTCCTCCCATGAAACACTAACATAGCATGTTTATAATACCTTTTTACCCATAGCATGGCCGGCCACCATCCCAAGTTTTGGGTATTTTGACATGCAAGGACAACATTTTCTAGCATGCATCAATAGGCCACTTTAACATTTGCCTAGCACATTTCTAAATTTTCTAACACAAGTCCTATTTAGCAAAATTCACTTACAATTAACAAAATTCAAACATGAAATTTTCACACATGCCTATATACATATAATAAGCATCAAATATAATGGTTAATTATTTTTATGACTCGGTCTTGTGGTCCCTAAACCACTTTCCGACTAGGGTCAATTTAGGGCTGTCACAAATTATTTCACAATTTCAACACAATATACTAACCTTCCTAAGGATTCAAGTGACCGAAATTCTTCCCCTCCTTTGTTTCTTCTATTCGGCCAAGTTGAATAACAAAGAAAGAACTTTGTTTTTCCTCCTCTTTCTCTTGTCACGGCAATAGGGAGTAAGGGGGAGACAACTTTGGTTTCTCCTTCCACTCACCTCATATTTTATCATTCTTAATTCACTATTTTATTTTCTAAACCCATAATGCTAATAGAAAATTCATATTATCATCTATTACCCATCCATGGCCGGCCACTACTCATAATAAATGGATATTTGACATGCAAACCCTTCATTCTTATAACATGTATTAATTGATCCTTATAGATTAAACTATCACATTTTAAAAGTGTCATACATAAGTCCTATTAGCTGAATTCACATGCAATCGACTATATCGAAGCTTAAAACTTCTACACATTCATATTCACACATTTTAGACAATAAATATCATATTCAAATAATTTGGTGACTCGGTTTAGCGGTCCCAAAACCGCTTTCTGACTAGGGTCACTTTAGGGCTATCACAACTCTCCCCCACTTAAGAAATTTTTGTCCCCGAAAATCTTACCGGTAAATAGGTTTGGGTATCGTTCTTTCATAGAGTTCTCGGGTTCCCAAGTAGCTTCTTCCATCCCGTGTTTGAGCCATAACACTTTTACTAAAGGAACCTTTTGTTTCGCAACTCTTTCACTTCACGAGCTAGGATACTGAATTGGTTCTTCTTCATAACTCATATCGGCTTGAATTTCAACCTCGGAGGACTTATTATATACGAAGGATCGATCAGTAACGTCAAGCATCGAAACATGAAAATGTTGTGGATCCTTTCAAGTTCGGGGTAAAAGCAACCTATATGCAATGGACCAACTCGTTCGGAGATTTCATACGGCCCAATGAATCTCGGACTCAATTTGCCCTTACGGCCAAATCGAGTATCTTTTCCAAGGTGAAACTTTAAGAAACACTTTGTCTCCCACGATACTTAATGTCTTTTCGTTTCAAATCCGCGCACGACTTTCGACGATCTATGGTCGCCTTCGGACTTTCACGGATTACTTTTACTTTCATTCAGCATCTTTAATCAAATCAACTCGAAAATTTTACCTTCACCGAGCTCGGTCCAAAACAATGGTGTACGGCATTTGCGACCGTACAAAGCCTCGTAAGGTGCCATCTTAATACTTGATTGAAAACTATTATTGTAAGCGAATTTAATCAAAGGTAAATACCGTTCCCATGAACCACTAAACTCAAGGATACAACATCTCAACATATCCTCGAGTATCTGAATTATCCGCTCGGATTGACCATCGGTTTGGGGATGAAAAGCAGTGCTAAAATGCAGCTTGGTACCCAAAGCTTCTTGCAATTTCTTCCAAAATCGCGAGGTGAATCTCGGATCTCTATCCGATACAATAGAAATTGATACAATTCAGCTAGTTTATCCAATGAAAAATTCGTATGTACGAGGATAAAGTGAGCCGACTTAGTCAGTCTATGAACAACAACCCAAATCGCATCCTTCTTACTTGTCGACACTGGCAACCCAGATACAAAATCCATCGTGACTCGATCCCATTTCCATTCAGGTATCATGATCGACTGAAGTAAACCCGTAGGCACTTGATGTTCCGCCTTCACTTGCTGACATACTAAGCACTTCGAAACAAAATCGGAAATGTCTCATTTCATACCATGCCACCAACACTGACGTCTCAGATCGTTGTACATTTTCGTACTCCCCGAGTGAATTGACATTTGGTTACAATGAGCTTCGTTCAGAATCATCGAAATAAGTTCTAAATTTCTTGGAACACATAAACGACTTCTGAACCTCAAACAATCGTCATCATTAATTTGAAACTCTGATTCCATATTCGAAACACATTCAGCCCGTCTTACGACCAATTCATCATCGACTTTATGAGCTTCATGAATTTGATGAATCAACAATGGTTTGGCCTTTAATTCTGTTACTAACACATTGTCGGATAGAACAGACAAGTGTACATACATCGCTCGTAAAGTAAATAGTGATTTACGACTTAAAGCATCCGCAACCACATTAGCCTTTCCCGGGTGATAGTCAATGACAAGTTCATAATCTTTCAACAACTCGAGCCAACGTCTTTGTCATAGATTCAAGTCTCTTTGAGTCATCAAATATTTGAGACTTTTGTGATCCGAATATACATGGCACTTCTCACCAAATAAGTAATGTCGCCATATTTTCAAAGCGAATACGATGGCAGCTAGTTCTAGATCATGGGTTGGATAATTTTTCTCATGTGGCTTCAATTGTCTCGACGCATAAGCTATAACTCGACCCCCTTGCATCAATACGCAACCCAACCCAAGTAGGGATGCATCACTATAAATGACAAACTCTCTGCCTGATTCGGGCTGCACTAGCACCGAGCTTCGGTCAAGTAAGTTTTAGTTGATCGAAACTTTTTCGACATTTTTCGACCATTCGAACTTAACATCTTTCTGAAGTAGCTTCGTCATTGGTGTGGCTATCATCGAGAAACCCTTTACAAACCGTCTGTAGTAACTGGCAAGTCCCAAAAAGCTCTGAACTTCAGTAATATTTCTCGGACGCTTCCAGTTAAGTATGGCCGAAATTTTGTTCGGATCAACTCGAATACCCGTCGCGAGATACCACATGACCCAAGAAGCTAACCTCTCTTAACCAGAACTCACACTTACTGAACATAGCATATAACTGCTTATCCCGTAAAATTTGCAACACTAATCCCAGGTGTTCAGCATGATCGGATTCATTTCTCGAATAGACCAAAATATCAGCGATAAACACAACTACAAACCGATCCAAATACGGTTCAAGATCCGATTCATCAAATCCATAAATCTGCGGGGCATTAGTGAGCCCAAACGGCATCACTAAGAATTCGTAGTGACCGTATCTCGTTCAGCGGTTTTGGGTATATTCGAATCTCGAATTCAAGAATCGATAATAACCCGATCTCAAATCTATCTTTGAAAACACCGAGGCTCCCTTTAGTTGATCAAACAAATCATCAATACGCTGTAACGGATATTTATTCTTTATTGTCACTTTATTCAATGGACGATAGTCGATGCACAACCTCATGGTTCGTCCTTCTTTTCACAAACAATCTTGGTGCACCCCAAGGTGAGAAACTTGGTCGAGTGGAACCCCTATCATCAACTCCTGAATCGAGCTTTCAACTCTTTTAACTCGGTTGGTGCCATACGATACGGAGCTATCGAAATCGGTGTAGTCCGGTACAAGCTTAATACCAAACTCTACCTCCGAGCAGTGGTAAACCCGTAATTCTTGGGAAAAACATCCGGTATTCACAAACCATCGCATGATTCAGCTTCTTTTCTAACTCTTTGTCATCAAATACATACGCAAGGTATGCTTCACACCCCTTTCTTACATATTTCTGAGCCAACATCGATGATATTACAGCTGGCAACCTATTCAAGTCAGTAGACTCAACTCGGATTATCTCGTTATTTACACACCTTAAGTCGATGGTTTTTCTTTTGCAATTTACAATTGCATCTTGTACGGTCAACCAATCCATACCGAGGATAACATCAAATTCGTCAAATGGTAAAAGCATCAAATCGGCCGGAAAATAGGAACCTCGGATTACTAGGGGACATTTCTTGCACACTTTGTCGACAAGCACGTAACGACCCAAAGGATTTGACACCGAATTACAAACTCGAGAGACTCAACGGTAGAGTCTTCTTTGGATGCTAAGGTTTCACATATATAAGAATGAGTAGAACCAGGTCAATCAAAGCAATCACATTAGTATCAAAGAGAGTAAAAGTACCGGTAATAACATCTGGCGAGGAAACATCCTCGCATGCGCGTATAGCGTAAGCTCTAGCAGGAGCACGAGCCTCAGATCTGGTTGTAGCATCTCTAGATCCTCTCTGACCGCCACTAGCATTGTCCGTATTTCTAGATGGTCTACCCCGAGCAGTAGTAGCACCAGGTTTCCCACTCTGATTTACATTCTGTTCAGACAATCTCGAGCAATCTTTAATAAAGTGGTCAGCTGATCCGCACTTGTAACAGGAGCGGTCATGGAATCTACAACTCCCCGAATGCCATTTACCACAATATCGACACTCCGCTCGTCTCAAGATCATTTCCAACATCGCGATCAAGTGACTCGTGCACTCACGGGGGTCGATCACGATCTCGTCTAGAAAAACCGAAGTGTCTCTAGATCGGCCTAAATCATCTCTAAATTTCTTCGATGATCGTTGAAAGGGCCTCCCAAGACCTCTTCTGAAACTCCTTTGCTCCCATATCGATTTTCTTTTCTCCATATCGAGCTCCTCGGCTTTGCAAGCTCGCTCGACAAGTACCACAAATTCTCGGATTTCGAATGCCAACATACGACTTTATATCATCATTCGGTCCATCCTCGAAACATTTACACATCACGGCTTCAAGAAATGCATTCTCGAGCGCATCGGCTAAGCCTTACAAACTTTCGTTCATAATCGTAACCGACATAGAACCTTGTTTAAGTTCAAGAAATTCCTTCCGTTTTTGATCCATGAATCTCTGACTGATATACTTTTTCCGAAACTCGGTTTGGAAAAACTCCCAAGTTACTTGCTCTCTGGGCACAAACGAAGTCAACGTATTCCACCAATAGTAGGCAGAATCACGTAGCAAGGAGATAGTACACTTTAGGCATTCATCGGGTGTGCAAGATAGCTCATTGAGTACCCAAATAGTGTTGTCCAACCAAAATTCAGCTTGCTCGGCATCATCGCTGTCCGTAGTTTTAAATTCAAGAGCCCGTGTTTTCGATTCATCAGCTGGGGCTTATTTGACCTTATTTGGTCGATTCGGAGGTATTATAGGTCTTGGGGTGGTATTAGTCGGGAATGGAGGTTGTGGAACAGCCGTATTAGTTCGAATGTATTGGTTGAACCAATCATTCATCACGCTATAAAAAGCTTGTCTAGCTTCATCATTCGGATTACTAGCAATAGGTTGAGAGTCCGCAGTACTGTCCCTTGTGCGGGAGCAGCGCTACACTCTCAAGATCATCACCACCGCTTCGGTTGGGATCGGATCCATTACTATAAATAAACACATTTTCAATTGTCAGAAATCACCACACTATCAAATAATCACATAATGGCATGTATAGCTAGACCCAAACGTATTACGGTAGTCCTAGAATCGACTAAACCGTGGCTATGATACCAATAAAATTGTAACACCCCGTACCCGAGACCGTTTTCGGAGTCGAACACGAGGTGCTAACAGACTTAATTCATTTATTTTCACAGTCCATTTTAAGAATTTCCAGACAAGCTGGCTAACTGCGTCACTGTCACCTTAAAAATCATATCTTGAGTTCCAAAACTTGAAAACCAGTTTCGTAAATTTTACCTGAAACTAGACTCATATATCCATCTACAAAGTTTTTTCTAGAATTTTTGGTTGAGCCAATTAGTACAGTTTATTAGTTAAATTCTCCCCTGTTTCAGGTTTCGACTACTCTGACCTTCATGCATTACGACTTAGATATCTCCTTGTACAGAGCTTCAATACTTATGCTGTTTGTTTCTAAAGAAACTAGACTCGAAAAGTAATCTGTACATATAGGGCATGACTTCTGATTATCTCTTGTTAGTTTATAGAAAATTTCGAAAGTCGGAACAGGGGATCCAGAAATTACTCTGGCCCTATTTCACGAAAACTTATGCATCTCATAAAATACAGCTCATATGATCGTTTCGTTACTTTCATATGAAAATAGATTCACCAAGGTTCGATTACATAATTTATTAACTATTTAATTCCATTCCTACAATTTTTAGTGATTTTTCAAATCCACACCACTGCTGCTGTCAGCATCTGTTTTTAAGGTAAACTTTACCTATTTCATGGTTTTCCATGAATCAACTAGAATTTGTCATACAAAGCACCAAAATGATCATGATTAACCATTCCAACGGCTAATCGTTACCAAACATTTCCATACCTCTCAATGAACAATATACAAAACGATTATAATGCTACGCTCAAAGTATATATAAGCCATTTTCGTATGGCTATCCAAATTTATACAAAACCAAAGGGTACATGACCAACAACAAAAAGGGTAGTCCTATACATGCCATTTTCAGAGTTCAACCAAAAGTGTACCAAAAGGGCTTTGACAGTGTGGACGACTTCAACTTCGACAATCCCGAGTCCGATAGCTGACGAACCAAAATCTATAAAACAGAGATTTATAGAACGGAATAAGCATTTAATGCTTAGTAAGTTTTGAGCAATGAACTTAGGCACAATTGAAGTATAGCATTCATATGACTAAACGGATAATTCATATACACATATTCTCAAAATCATTCCTACTTCACATTTCCAACCCTTATATTCATACATAAGGGATCAACTTAACCAAAGGCCGGAAGCTTATTAATCGACCGAGCGAATAATATTTAAAAAGGAATCAATTATTCCAATGCATATACAAAACATACCTCATCATTGGGATTTTACGAGCGTATTAATTGAAATTATTACAGCAAGATCGCTCATTCCCCAACCAAGTACCTTCAGGATTTGGCCGGACATAGCTACTCGCTCAAATGCCTTCGGGACTTAGCCCGGTTATAGTAACTCGCACAAATGCCTTCGGGACTTAGCCCGGATATAGTAACTCGCACAAATGCCTTCGGGACTTAGCCCGGAATTAGTCACTAGCACAAATGCCTTCGGGACTTAGCCCGGTTATCATCCGAATATTCATGCACATATCCATAAATCATGACACATCTATATTTCATTTTCATAATTAGAATTCAAACACAAGTCACTTATCAAGCATTACCATTTTCGGCTCAATAGCCACATACAAGAGCATGATTGTGATTTGCTTATAACATGATCTAATCGAACCATAATCTAAGTTCCATTACTCGAAAACTTACCTCGGATGTTGTCGAACGATTTCGACGGCTATTCGATCACTTTTTCCTTCCCTTTATCGGATTTAGTTCCCCTTTGCTCTTGAGCTTAATTTAACAAATAAATTGATTTAATCATTTGAACATCAAAAAGAGAAACTCAAGGTACTTAGCCCATATATACATTAGACATTAAAGTCACATATATATGAAATCATGAATCAAACTCAACATATTAGCCCACACTCTCTTTTAGCCGATTATCTAAGCCAAGATAAAAGCATCAATATGCTTGCCTCTAACCGAATACATGCAACACCAATCTATCTCATGTGGCCGAATATGCATGTCTATGTTGAGGCCAATTATATACTTCATACATTCTACAAATATGGTTACTTGTATTGACTAAATACCATTTTGTTTCAAGTTCAAAACTCGGCTAATACCATATATACACTAGTAATCACATACTAACATTTGCACTTCACCTTAATAGCTAGCTTAGCAAACCTTAATTTAACATATAATTGTTCATAACACAATTAAAGCATCCTCTCCATTCCATCGATTCAAAACACATACATTACTCAATAATGTTCAAAATCATATTCGCCTTAGTACACCCTTGTTAGCCGATTTTTCTTCATTTAGCAACTAGTGCACATATGTGCTCATTTGCTAGACTCTACTTCACCTAACTACCCTTTCTCATCCAAATAACATGAACAACATTTACTCTTGACATCAAGCATTCTTTAATTCGGCTATTACTAGTATGAGCTTTAACCATTCATATTTTTAGAAAGACCAAGTTCTTTCCTCAATACATTCATCATCAAGATTCAAGTAAAACAATCAAAATTCCTTCCCTTATAACCATAGCCGAAGGCTCTATTCACCCATCAATAGTGGAAATTTTTGCATGGGCTAAGCAAGAACCATGATAATTTACCTAAAACAAGTAATTATTTCACAATTTCAACACAATATACTAACCTTCCTAAGGATTCAAGTGACCGAAATTCTTCCCCTCCTTTGTTTCTTCTATTCGGCCAAGTTGAATAACAAAGAAAGAACTTTGTTTTTCCTCCTCTTTCTCTAGTCACGGTAATGGGGAGTAAGGGGGAGACAACTTTGGTTTCTCCTCCCACTCACCTCATGTTTTATCATTCTTAATTCACTATTTTATTTTCTAAACCCATAATGCTAATAGAAAATTCATATTATCATCTATGACCCATCCATGGCCAGCCACTACTCATAATAAATGGATATTTGACATGCAAACCCTTCATTCTTATAACATGTATTAATTGATCCTTATAGATTAAACTATCACATTTTAAAAGTGTCATACATAAGTCCTATTAGCTGAATTCACATGCAATCGACTATATCGAAGCTTAAAACTTCCACACATTCATATTCACACATTTTAGACAATAAATATCATATTCAAATAATTTGGTGACTCGGTTTAGCGGTCCCGAAATCGCTTTCCGACTAGGGTCACTTTAGGGCTGTTATAGTTTCTGAATGTTCTGGTAATGCTCTAAAATCCTGCTCTGAAAACGGATATGGGTTAGGAGTGTTACACCTCCCTGACTAACTGTTACTGGTCTACTTTCAAATGGCACTGTCCCTTAGGCAGGAACCGTGTAACAATCTGGTTTAGACCTTAGTCGGAACAGTGGTTTCGGGACCACATATCTGAGTCAAAAAATATTTAAATATTATTTTCCGTGTTTATGATATGTGAATGAGCATGTGTGAAAGTTTCGTATGAAAATTTAACTGTTTGTGTGCTCAATTTAATAAAAGGACTTAATCGAGTAAAATGTAAAAGTGTCCATTTGATTTGGCTTATTAATTATGAGGTCCTTATGTGGTAATTTGACCATTGTAAGCTTGAGTGGACCTTGATGACCTTGTATATAATGAATTTATAATGGTTTATAAAAGGGAAAAATAGGAAAATTGTTATTAAAGTTATTATTAATAAAAGAAAAACCTAAATTAGGTGATATATTCATCACCATTGCCGAAATTCACAAAAGAAAAAGAAAGAAATAAGCTTGCTAGGGTTCGCCTACCTATTTTGGTGATTGAGGTATGTGTTTTGATCGATTTTTGATAATTTCTACGTTTTTGTAATAGTTGCTTCGTATACTATCAAGCCAATGCCTCAATTTCTGATTTTGATGATGATTTTGAAATGTGCCATGGATGAATTCATGAGATTTATGCTGTTAATTGATGAAATATGAAAGTTTGATGTTGGGTTTATATGTTTTGTCTTTGGATTTTTTATGATTTTGAGTAAAATGGGCTAAATTGTAAAAATTTTATTTTGAGGGACTAAAATGTGAAACAAATGAAATGTATGGACTTGTATGAGAGCTATGAAAATTCAGCTAAGCTTGTGTACAAGCAAATTATGTGTGTTTTGTGATTTTGTGAATTAGGGACTAAAGTGTCAAAATGTAAATATGTAAGGGCTAGTTTGCAGAATGTGTAACGCCCCCACGCCCGAGACCATCGCTGGAGTCGAGTATGAGGTGTTACTAAGCTTAGTTTAACATTTTTTAGAACTTTGGATTATTGTTTCTACATTCACAGCTTTTAAGCTACTTGCATCATAGTCACAAGAAAAATCATATCTCGAGTTACGAAACTCGAAATCAAGATCCTTAAATTTTCCCTGAATATAGACTCATATACCTATCTACTAATTTTTTTCTAGAATTTTTGGTTGGGCCAATTAGTACAGTTTATTAGTTAAAGTTACCCCTGTTTCAGGACTCGACTGGTCTGACCTCTGTTTACTACGAACCACATTTCTCTCTGTACAAAATTCATATGACTATGAGATTTGTTTCTACTAAAACTAGACTCAATAATAATTCTTAGGATATAAAATATACCATTTAATTATATCTTTATAATTTATGATGAATTTCTAAAGTTGGAATAGGGGATTCAAAAACTGCTATGACCCTGTTTCACTAAAATTCAAATATCTTCTAACATATAATTCCTTTACCTGTTTCATTTGTTTCATGTGAAACTAGACATAATAAGATTCAATTTGATATGTATTCCATCACCAAATTCAATTTCTATGATTTTTAGTAAATTTTCAAACTCGCGTCAGTGTTGCTGCAGTATTCTGTTTATGGCAAATTTCATCCTTTTTATGAGTTTTTATGCACTAAGTATCTTAATAGTTTTTCTTAACATCAAACATAGTCTACACTAACCATTTTCATAATTTATCATTATCAAGCATTTCCTCAACCATTCCACAACCATACCATAAGATCATTTACACAAAATGGGTATATTGTTATACATGCCATACTTAAATTTACAAGCCATTTACCAAAAATCTTCGGATAGTGGTGAGCCTTCGACCTATCCCGACTCTGAAATGGCTTGTCCAAAACTACAATGAGTAAGAAGGAGGAGTAAGCATAAATGCTTAGTAAGTTCATATGCAAATAATAAGTAACATAACAAACAGTTATACCAATCAACATTAGCATACATCACTAAAACACATATCACATTTCTAAACATCATTCCTCATCATCTTATTACCTTATAGTGGTTGTATCAATACTCAACCCGAGGGTTAAATACATACCTGTCTAAAATAACCATTTCACATCACTCACCAATACTTCTCTTTACATCTCGAATATTCCTCCATTGAGTAGAACTTTACCCGTTGAACACATCGGAATATAATTCGGATACATGGAAAGTTTGCACATAAGTGCCACATATGTAGCCAAGCTACCATGTAACCTGCCCATAAGCGAACTCGGACTCAACTCAACGAGCTCGGGCGTTCACATCCATAAGTGAACTCGGACTCAACTCAACGAGCTCGGATGCCTAGTTACATCTCACGAACTCGGACTCAACTCAACGAGTTCGGACATTCGCATCCATAAGTGAACTCGGACTCAACTCAACGAGTTCGGATGCTCAACCATCCTAGTGACATGTCACTTGTATCCTAATCTATTCCTAAGGTTCAAACGGGATTTTCCTCGAACACTTATCCTTGCCGTCTTCCGTAGAATGCCGAAATCAATACTCGGTAACAATTATATTTAACAAGTAGCTCACATAATTTACATATTATTTGAAATTAACCACAAAGCATACATTTCATAATGAAATTCAGCATAATACATAATTAATATCAATAACTTAAAATAACAATTATGCTACATTATTTACACATGAACTTACCTTGGTACCAAAATACAAGGATTTTGCAATTTAGTCCACAATCTTTTCTTTTCCTCGATTGAGGTCGATTCCACGTCTTTCTTGATCTAAAATAACACATTTAGCTTATTTAATACTCAAATTATAAAATTAATCCTTAACTCAAATTTTGGCAAAATTACAATTTTACCCTAAACTTTTGCATATTTACATTTTTGCCCCCGGCTCTGGATTAAACTTTATTCCTTATTCTTATGTTTTACAACATGCTGATCACTTTTCTCTTCTATGGCAACATCAAATTATCACTCTAACATGTACTTGTGACTATTAGGTATTTTTACCGATTAAGCCCTTTTACTCGTTTTCACTCAAAACCGAGTAGCACAAGTTGTCTAACATAATTTAAAACCTTATATCCTATCATAAAACATCAAAATACACAAATTTCACCTATGGGTATTTTTCCAAATATAAACCCTAGGTTGAATTATTGCTAACATAAGCTTAATCGAGCTACCGGATTCCAAAACGTAAAGAACATTAAAAGCGGGCTTGGAATCACTTACTATGGAGCTTGGAAGCTTGAAACAAACCCTAGCTATGGAGAACCCTTGAAATTTCGGCCTAATGAAGAAGATGGACAAAATTGGCCTTTAATTTTGTTTTTAATTCATTTTAATAACTAAATGACCAAAATACCCTTACTACTAAACTTTCCAAAATTCCTTCCATGTCCTAATTTTGTCCATGAACTTAAAATTGGTCAAATTTCTATTTAAGACCTCCTCATTAATATTCCAAAACAATTTCATACTAAAAACTTCTAGAATGCAAGTTTTGCAACTTATTCGATTTAGTCCCTACTTTCAATTTAAGCACTTTAGGCATAGAATTTCATCACGAAATTTTCACACAATCATGCAATCATATCATAATCATCAAAATAATTATAAAATAATTATTTCTATCTCAGATTTGTGGTCACGAAACCACTATTCCGATTAGGCCCTAATTCGGGGTATTACAGAATGCCCTAATTGTGTGTATATGGATTGTTTCGAATGAATGTGTGATTGAATAAGTTAAATTTAAATTGATTTAGATTAGGAACTAAAGAATACAGAATTATATCGGGGAAAGTCGAAAGTCGTCGAGTAACCGATTCCATCTATCCGAATCTCTACGAGGTAAGTCGATATACAATAAACGTGTTTGAATGGAATTCTTATTATTAATTTAATATTGAATTGTGATGAATGAATGTTCAAGCTAAATATATGCTATCTGAGAAAGTATCGACAAATTTCCGACATCTGAAAAGCCCTGTACGAACCTTAGGAATAGTTAGGATACATATGTCATGACATAGGATTTCCGATATCTGTTTTGCATGTAAGACCATGTCTGGGACATTGGCATTGTATCTAACTTCGTGTAAGACCCTATCTGGGATAGTGGCATCAATGTTTGATTACATGTAAGACCACGTCTGGGACGTTGGTATTGTATATGTTCTCTAAGCTATCCACGTATCCTTATGTTTCCAAACGGTTCAAATGGGCATTTCGAGAAAATGAATAACATTCTAAAATCATATCAGATTCAGGTATGTTTACTTTGTATAGCCTATTTGAGAATGAAAGGTAAGTATTTGAATATGAGATTTGTGTTAGCATTGGTATACAAAGTATAAATGATTTGATGATACTTATTTGCTTTGAATGATATGTTTATTTGTATATGGCTTACTAAGCTTTTGAAAGCTTACCTTGTGTGTGTTTGCATTGTTTTATAGATATCGAAGCTACTGTGAGCTTGGGGATCGTCGAGGATCGTCACCACACTATCAAACCTTATTTTGGTACTTTGAAAATGTATATATTAAAGTATGGCATGTATAGGTTAGAAGTTGTGGAATTATGTTTTGTGATGTACATATTTAGCCATGTGATATGCCTAGTTTGTGTTTAAACTTATAGTTTTTAATAATGGTATATGATATGTGACGCTAATGTGAAAATTTTGGTATGTTTTGGTTGACCAAAAGTAATGGTCAATGTTGAGAAGTTTTGGTAAGTTTTGAGCATTTGATTGAACGATGTATTGATTGTATGTTTAGGTATGATTTTAGTTTAAGCTTTAGTATGAATTTATTTATGAATTAAGATTTGAAATGATTGGTAATATTGTAGCATGAATTATGTATGGTTTGGTATAGATATTGGCTGAAATGGTTTTGCATATATGCTTGATTTGGTGCTTGTAGGTTGACCCAAATTGGGGTGGCAAATTGGCTATTCAAATGGCCTATTTTTGTCCACATGGGCAGAGACACGGGCGTGTGTCTCAGCTGTGTGCGACACACGGTCATGTTACACAGCCGTGTTTCCCCTGGGATACCCTACGAATTAAAGTCAATATACCCTCCAGTTTTGACACGACCTAGACACATGGGCTTGTCAACTAGTCGTTGTCTACTAGTCGTGTGTGGCACACGGGCTGGCATATGGGCACGTGGTCGGCTGTGTGGCCAAGTCAGTAGTCTCTCTAATTTTCACACGGTCTGGCACACGAGCGTGTCTTGTGGCCGTGTGGATAAGCAAGTATGTATGCCCTGTTTTGCCACGACTTAGACACACGGGCGTGTCTAAGGTCGTGTGAGGTACACGGCCAGTTCACACAGGCGTGTGACCTTTTAAAGGTTGAAAAATTTTCTAAGTTTTCCAAACTTTTATATGTTATCAGATTGGTTCCAAATGCATGAGTTAGGCTTTGTATGATCAATTTAAGTTCTAATTGAATGTGAATGAATGACATTTACTAAAATGATATGATTATTTATTAATGATTGTTATAAATGTTATTATAAGTCTGATAATGCCTCTTAACCTATTTCGGCAAAGGTTACGGGTTAAGGTTATTACAAGCCGGCTCATTACTTTCAACATCATCAGCTACATCTCGATCGGGATCTATTTACTATATATGAAAATACAATTTAAATTGTCAGGATTCATCACACTATCATCAATTATATATGGCATGTATAGCTAGATTCTCACACATGCTACGTTAGTTCGAGAATCAACTAAATCATAGCTCTGATACCACTAAATATAACACTCTTCACCCGTATCCGATGCTGAAATAGGGTTACGAGGCATTACCAGACTTACATCGCAAACAATCATACAATTTTGAGTCATAAATTTCAATCAAATTAAAACCATTTACTTTCTGTCATAAAGTCCTTAATACGAGCCTACAAGGCTCAAGTCATGCTTTGGAAGTGATCCGGGATTAAACCGAGTACTTAGGGAATTTTTATAAAACTTAAAAGATTTTTGACATGTGTAGGGGTCACACGCCCGTGTGGGCAGGCCGTGTGGTCACACATGCTCGTGTCCCTAACCCGTGTAACTCTCTGTTTTGCAAGGCAAGAACAAATCGAAGTCACACGGCCAAGCCACACACCCGTGTGCTAGGCCGTGTGATTAATTAATTTTCATAAAACAGGTGCATACTTCACACGGCCAGGACACACGCCCATGTCTGGGGCCATGTCCCTCACACGGATGAGACACATGCTCGTGTCTCTGTCCGTGTGCTCAATTCTGAGCAATTTGTTTCTCAAAACTAAGGTGCAGGGGACACATGGCCGAAACACATGCCCATGGGGCAGGCCGTGTGTGACACCCCTTACCCGTATTCAATGCTGGAATAGGGTATGAGGCATTACCGAACTTAAACTCAAACAAACATTCAAAATCGGGACATAAATTTCCACTCAAATTTAAAACTATTCATAAGCATTCATATAGTCCTAAAACGAGCCTAAGAGGCCCAAAACATGCATTAGGAGTGGTTCGGGACTAAACTGAGAACTTTAGAAAACTTCTCAACATTTAGAAAAATTTTCATCGAAACAGGGGTCACACGTCCGTCTGGCTTTGGGACACGCCAGTGTGAGCAAGCCGTGTAGACACACACGCCCGTGTCCCTAACTCGTGTAACTCTCTATTTATGATGTCATCAACAAATTGAAGTCACACGGCCAAGTCACACGCCCGTGTGCTTAGTGCGTGTGGGTGATTTAATTTTCATAATTTTCATAAAATAGGTGCAGACTTCACACGGCCGTGTATCTGCCCGTGTGGCCAATTCTAAGCTAAAATTCAAAATACAGGGGACATACAGCCGAATATAACACCCATGGGGTAAACTGTGTATCACACACTGCCTAGACACACGTCTGTGTGTCTACCCATGTGGACAAAAACAAGGCTATTTACCAAGCCATTTTGCCACCCTTACTTGCACCAATGTACACAACAACAACAAACACCAATTCAAGCATATACATACAACCAATTCAACACAACCAAGTCATCCACAAATCAATTACATGCTATTTTCTATCACATGCAACATCTCACACTTATCATCTCAAAGCATGAAAAACCCACATCCATGAAAGACATATTCATATTCATATATACTTAACCAATATTAGCCAATTTCAATGGGCATTTAGAAAATGAATCATCAACCATTATAAGCCAACACATTTGGCCAAATTGAATATGACACATAACAAAATGACCAAGTACCTATACATGCCATAACTCTAAATAATGTAATCATAAGTACCCAAAATGATAATTTGATAGTGTGAATGGATCTCCGACCATCTTCGATCCCCGAGCTGGCTTGGTAACACCATAAGACAAAGGAAAAAGAAATAGGGTAAGCTTTAAAGCTTAGTAAGTTCCTATGCAAATAATAAGCATCATAAACACAGTTTAACATAGATTTAACATAAAGTAAATTAACACAAATGTCATTGTGAATTCATAATCAAGCTTAGCATAGATGTATTTAAAATCTTAATCATAACTTACTCGATCAAACCAATCCGAGGGTTCATCACATATCGAGCTCATTAAGCATGAGTTTTGTACATACATGTACCAACTTGCAACATACCATTGTCTTTCACAACATACCATAATCTTTCATAACTTTAACATAGACGTTAATTTTCATAACATACGATGAAGTCAAAAGTAATGCCCCATGCTTTTGGATCTTATCAACCGAGGGCTTATTCATTCTTACAAAGTCCATACCTTGTGGGGCTACAGGAATCGATCGAGGAATAGGTGGGGGTAGAAGAGGTTGGGTATTCGGATTTGTTCGAAAAAATTTCGTATACCACTCATTCATCATATGGAGAAAGGCTTCCCTGCCTCCTTCTCCTTGACTCATTCATCAGACGACACTGCCCCTTGAGCGGGAGCCGAAGCATTACTTTCGACTTCATCAGCCTCGGCTCGATTGGGATCCATTACTATATGAAAACACAATTTACAATTGTTAGGAGTCATCACACTATCACAGTTCATTTATGGCATGTATAGCTAGACTCTTACACACGTTACGTTAGTTAGAGAATCGACTAAATTATAGCTCTGATACCACTAAATGTAACACCCTTTACCAGTATTCAATGTCGAAACAGGGTACGAGGTATTACCAGACTTAAACTCAAACAAACATTCAAAACTGGGACATGAATTTCCACTCAAATTTTAAACTTTTCATAAGCATTCATATAGTCCCTAAAATGAGCCTACGAGTCCCAAAACACGCAATAGGAGTGGTTTGAGACTAGACCGAGAACTTTAGAAAACTTCCCAACACTTAGAAAATTTTTCATCAAAACAAGGGTCACACGCCCGTGTAGATTTGGGACATGCCTATGTAGGTAGGTCGTGTGGACACACACACCCGTATCCCTAACCTGTGTAACTCTCTGTTTATGACGTCATCAATAAATTAAAGTCACACACCTGTGTGCTTAGGTCATGTGGGCTATTTAATATTCATAATTTTCATAAAATAGGAGCAAACTTCACACACCTTGGATACACGCCCATGTCCCTGGGCCGTGTTGTTCACACTACTGTGTCTCTGCTCGTGTGGCCAATTCTAAGCTAAAATTGGAAATACAAGGGACATATGGCTGGATCACACACCCATAGGGCAAGCCGTGTGTCATACACGGCCTAGAAACACGCCCATGTGTCTACCCATATGGACAAAAATAAGGTTATGTACCAAGCCATTTTGCCACCCTTACTTGTACCAATCTATACAACAATAACCAACACCAATTCAAGCATATACACACAACCAATTCAACCACAACCAAGTCATCCACACATCAATTACACGCCTGTGTAGCTTAGGACATGCCCATGTGGGTAGGCCATGTGGTCACACACGCCCGTGTCCTTAACCTGTGTAACTCTCTATTTATGACATCATCAACAAATTAAAATCACACGACCAAGTCACACACCCGTGTGCTTAGGCTATGTAGGCGATTTAATTTTCAAAATTTTTCATAAAATAGATGCAGGCTTCAAATGCCCTAGGCACCCGCCCATGTCCCTAGATTGTGTCCTTCGCACGGTTGAGACACACGACTGTGTCTCTGCTCATGTGGCCAATTTGAAGCTAAAAATTCAAGATACAGGGGACACACAGCTGGATCATACACCTATAAGGCAAGCCGTGTGTCACAAACGGTCTAGACACAAGCCCGTGTGTCTACCCGTGTAGACAAAAATAAGGCTATTTACCAAGCCATTTTGTCACCCTTACTTGCACCGTCCTACACAATGACAAGCAACAGCAATCCAAGCATATACACACAACCAATTCAACCACAACCAAGTCATCAATACATGAACTACATGCTATTTTCTATCGCATGCAGCATCTCACATTTATCATCTCAAACCATGCAAAATTCACATCCATGAAAGACATCTTCATATTCATATATACCTAGCCAATATTAGCCAATTTCAATGGCCATTTAGAAAATGAATCATCAACTATTATAAGGCAACACATTTGGCCAAATCGAATATGACATATAACATAGTGACTAAGTCCTTATACTTGCCATAACTCAAAATAATGTAATCATAAGTACCCAAAATGATAATTTGATAATGTGAATGGATCTCCGACCGTCTTCGACCCTCGAGCTAGCTTGGTGACACCATAAGATAAGGGAAAAAGAAAGGGGGTAAGCTTTAAAGCTTAGTAAGTTCCTATGCAAATAATAGGCATCATAAACATAGTTTAACATAGATTTAACATAAAGTAAATTAACATAAAAGTCATTGTGAATTCATAATCAACCTTAGCATAGATGTATTTAAAATATTAACATCATAACTTTCTCAATCAAACCAATCCAAAGGTTCATCACATATGTAGCTCATTAAGCATAAGTTTTGTGTAAATACCTGTACCAACTTGCAACATACCATTGTCTTTCACAACATACCATAATCTTTCATAACTTTAACATGGACGTTAATTTTCCCGTTGAACCACTTGGAATACTAAAGGATACTCGGGATATCTCACACACATAATACCATACCAATGTCATATCCCAGATATGGTCTTACATGGGATCTCATATCAATGCCAACAGCCGAGCTATGCTCTTACACGAAATCTCATATCGATGCCATATCCCAAATATTGTCTTACACATAATCTCAACTAACGCTAATGTCATGACATTTGTATCCTAAATATTCCTAATGTCATAAATTCATACAGTATTAAAGTATTTAAAGCATAAATAAACAATACATTATTTACATACGAACTTACCTCAGTACCAAAAATAGTAGATAAGGATTTTAATCGTCAAACACCTTATTCTTTCCCCAATCAAGGCCCGAACTTCATTTTTCTTGATCTATAATAACAAATTTAGCTTTTTTAATATTCATATTACTCAAATTATTCCAAACATCACATTATGGCAAAATTACCTTTTCACCCCTAAAGTTTAACATTTTTACAAATTAGTCTTAAAATGAAATGCATTCAATTTCTTTGTTACCCAAGCCTAGCCAAACCATAAACATGCTCATATCAGCCCACATTTTTTATCAAATGAGATTTTTACTACCCATTTTACAACTTTTTACAAATAGGTTTTTTTTAGGTATTTTCATGAAAAATCACTTAGTAAAAGTTGTTTATCACACCTTAAACATACAATATCTTCCATAAAACATCAAAATACATGCATGTCATGCATGGGTAAATTTTTAAACATGAACCCTACTTCAAAATAATGGTAGAAATGGAAAGAAAGGGTGAATACGACTTCAAAAACGTAAAGAACATTAAAAACGGGGCTAGGATGTATTTACAATCAACCTTGAAAGATTACAACACCCTAGCTATGAAGAGCTTGAAAGTTTCAGCCAAGGGTTGGAGAATACGAACAAATGTTTACTTTATTTTCCCTTTTTATTCTTTTATTTACTAAATGACCAAAATGCCCTTTTGCCAAACTTTAAAATTTTATCTCACCATGTCCATTTTTGTCCACTAACTTAACAAATGGTCTAATTATCATATAAGGACCTATAATTTAAAATCTCATAGCAATTGGACACCTTTAACATGTAGAACTCAAACTTTTCACTTTTTACGATTTAGTCCTTTTGACTAAATTGAGTGTGCAAACGTCAAAATTTTCGAACAAAATTTCCATGAAATCATTCCGTGAAACTGTAGACCATAAAAATATAATAAAAACAAATTAGATTGCGTCAGATTCATGGTCTTGAAACCATTGTTTCGACTAGCCCCAAAATCGGGCTGTTATACTCATGACCATAATTCATTCCATCACAAACTCACTTTGAAATCATCATTTCATGAATTTAATAATCATAAGCTTTATGTACTTACCTGTACCATCTCATAAAATTTCATACTTATTCTCATCGTTGGCATACCCAATGAACCACTCGGAATAATAATATCGGATATTCGGGAAACTTTGCACACAAGGTGTCATATATGTAGCCATTGCTACCTCTATCTCATTACACATTTATGCTCGTTCTTGAGCCATCAACGGGCCTGATCACACAAGCTGTCAGTCAAGACGTAGCTACACGGTGCTACTCACACACGCTATCAAGTAACCGCAACATATGCTTGTATACCCAGCCACCAGTAGGACGTACAAGACCAGCGCCCGGATCACATAACATAATACCCTAATGACATGTCACTTGTATCCTAATCTATTCCTAAGGTTCGATTGGGATTTCTCGCTTGCCAAAACGTCGCCGAATGTATCTGTAGAGTCATTTACACAATTCATACAAAATTAAAGCGTTTAAAATACAATTATAATAAAGCTTATTTACATACGAATTTACCTCGAATACAAAAACGACAAAAAGGGATCTATTCGTCAATTATTTTATTTTTCCCCCGATCTAGATCCGAACTTCATTTTCTTCATCTATAATACCACATTTAACTCATTTAATCATCAAGTTATTCAATTCAGTCCAAGGAAAAATTACATTTTCGCCCTTAACATTTCAACAATTTATAATTTAGTCCCTAGGCTCGGAAAATGAATTTCATTCAATTTCATCACTACCCAAGCCTAGCCAAATATTACTTGTATTCATAATAGCCTACATTTTTCTTTTATTCACACTTTTCTACACATTTTATAACCTTTTTACAAATAAGTCCCTATTTAACGTTTTTATCGAAAATCACTTTACAAATGTTGTTTATCTAACAACAAACATGCATTTTCTATCATCAAACATGAAAATAAAAACACATCCAACATGGGTAAAATTTTAAACTTTAACTTTCTTTCAAATTAGTCCTTGGAATAGCTAGATCAAGTTACAATATTCACAAAAATATAGAAATCATTAAAAACGGGACAAGAACGGACTTAAAATCGAGCTTGAAAGTTGGCCAAACCTTAGCTATAGCTTCTCTTCAAAAATTTGACTAGAGGGACTAAATTGAATAAGATGGACATCTTTTATTAGGTTAATTTGTCTTTATTTACCAAATTACTAAAATGCCCTTATTGCATAACT